>NC_091118.1:199677336-199797336 GCF_040183065.1 Periplaneta americana | reverse complement strand
ATATCTTTGAAAATAATGATTTACTTCCACTCAGTAAAAAAGGCATTTTGCCAAACATCCCGACTCTAGTTATTATAATATAAAATATGCGCCACATTGCTAACGATTTGTAATTCATATTTAAAATATTTTTCGTTAAAAGATAGATTTTTTCGGCAAGGAAATTATAGGTCTACCGATTTCTTCGTTGAAAGGGAATTCGTTAAATGTTTTAACAAAAATTATACGGGAAAAACGCAAAGGACAGAAAGTAATTTCGTAATATTGAACATTTTGTTATACTTTTGTTCGTTATAACGATATTTTACCGTGCCATTGAAGCTGCGGCTGTTACGGTGCGTGTGAAATGTGTACCACTCCGCCGTCATTATGTTCCGTCGCGTAGGTCCAGTTATCTCATTGTTGATGCAAGATGTGGAGATACAGAACTAACTAGCCCGGTCCCGGAAGATTGTGTCCGCGGTATGCGGAACTGGTGTGACGTTCCGGTTTGCAGGTCTTGGTAATCGATGCATATTTATTCCGTGGCACAATTGGGCGAGTGCCGCTCTGTATGAGAACCCCAGCGCCCTGCAATCCACACGGATGTGTGATTAGCCAATTGCTCCACAGTGCATAATAGCAGAGGTTCAAGCAGGACATCCTCTCTCGGTCATCGTCTTCCTTCTCGGTTAGCGAAAGGGATTTCCAGTATACTCTTATCTAGTCTTCTTCTTTTTGGTCGGTTATTTACGACGCTATATCAACTACTAGGCCTATGCACTGTCTGTCATATAGAAGGAAGTTTCCCGCTGAAATTTTAAATAATCTAACCACCTCCACTTTGAGGCGGGATGTTTTATAACTAAGCTGACAAAAACTGTCAGAAAGTAATTTATTTAAAATATTAGTTTTGGGAATTAATGAAAAGATATAATCTTGTTCACACCTGTGAAGTAACGGTTAGCGCGTCTGGCCGCGAAACCAGGTGGCCCGGGTTCGAATCCCTGTCGGGAAAAGTTACCTTGTTGAGATTTTTCCGGGGGCTTCCCTAACCCAATATGAGCAAATGCTAGGTAACTGTCGGTGCTGGACCCCGGACTCATTTCACCGGCATTATCATCTTCATTTCATTCAGACGCTAAATAACCTGAGTTGTTGATATAGCGTCGTAAAATAACACAATAAAAAAGATATAATACTTTTTCTGAAGTTTTAAAAGGTGTTGCTTATTTTTGCTTTACAAGACCAATATGTTTATTAAATTATTAAAACTGAAGGAATATATGAATGCAAAATACAGAACTACGCTAAAATAGCTCATTGGGCATACATCCATTTTTACCTCAAGCATGTAGAATAATGATTGTGGATCTCTTTCCAGCTGGTACGTTCAAGTATTCTTTTACTTCATCATCCACATGTCTCGCGTCATACTTACTTTTATCCAAGACTGTATTTCAGGCTTGGCGGCGCAGGTTACTATTTTTCGAGGTCGGGCGGAGCCAGGGCACTTTTATGATTTTTATATACAGATAATATATCGAAGTACTGTATTAGAAATTATTGGTACGTAATATATCGTGTCATTGTTGCACTCTTGCATTTTTTTTTTTTTCGTTCTTTGGGTGGTATCATATACCCAGATTGCTCGGTGTTATGGGCATTGACGGTAACAACTTTTGTCAGGTTTACTATGCTGCCATCTAGTTGTTACGTAAGGACTCACGTTATAAGTCCCATTTGAATTGCATTGTAGTGAGAATACAATATAATAAGTAAATGAAACTCAAGAACAGTTTTATTTCTCGTCAGAAAGATACAAATCAATTAACAACAAAACCGTTGCCAAGGAGAGCTAAAATTTCCATAGCCCACTCCGTTGTATAATGAACATAGACGTAGGCCAGTTGTGAATGCAGAATTCAGAGCCCTACACATTAGCGACTGTACTGCCATCTCATGTTCGTTTACGGCGGACGGGTGGCGATCCTGGCGGTTGTTCTCTTCAAAGTGCAACCGATTTTAACATAGAAATGAGCAATCTATATGTGATCTGGAGTGGTATACACTAGTTTGAATAAAATTTTCGTTTTTTTTTTTTTTTTTTTTAGATTTTGGAGGAATTTGTATTTTTCGAAGGGGTTAAGTACTGTAGGTCTATCGGTAAGGTAGTGGAAGGGGGATCGGGAGCAAAAGTCTCTCCCAAAAGTGGGTCACGCCTTCGAAATGTTTGGGAACCCCTGGTCTAGAAACAGAATATAAACAAAACCTCTCTTAGTAATTTAGAAAAATTCGCTGTACAGACGGACAATGACAAATTCAGAACCAATTTTTCGGTGTCTAGGGTGCTGAATACGTGTTTTTTTTTTTTCGCGAAAATCTTGAATTTTTTTTTTTTTTTTTTTTTGTAGCTTGGTTTTTGTCACTGTTCTTCTTATAGCGAGAAATTAAATGAAATTTGAGTTGGGTAGGTAAGTTAATAATAATGGTTTATTTTAACTGGCAGAGTTAAGGCCATTCGGCCTTCTCTTCTACTCAATCAGTATGATAGAAAATTACTACATTGCTATGAATATAACAAAATTAATACAATACAATACAATACAATACAATTCAAAGCAATACAATACTACAATACAAGGCAATATAATACATAATTAATATAATACAATGACAATTATTTTTTTCTTCACAACACCAATAAAATAATTATGTAATAATAATAATAATAATAATAATAATAATAATAGTAATAGTAATAATAGTCATACCTAAATTAAATTAAATTAAATTAAATTATTAATCTCGATCACAATTATAACTTCAATTTGACTGCGCCCGTAAGAAATCGTTTAGCCTTTTCTTGAAAGTGGTAATTGTCTGGCAACCCCTAATCTTCTGAGGTAGAGAATTCCATTCACGGGGGACTGAGACAGTAAAAGAGGATGAATAGTGGGATGTTCTATGGGCAGGAATTGCTAGGATTTGACTCTCCTGTGACCTGTTAACGTTAGTAAATAAAAAATAAGTTACGTAAATACACGAGTATATAAAAAAAAATGTATAAATGCGCAACGGCCAGCCTCATTTGAGCGCTCTTCGTAATGTTTGAGCATCATTTCGCACAAACGATTCTCCCCGCAGCTGTAGTCAATGTCAAGACCGCTATTGTGGCTTTATTTAGTACTCCAGTTGACATTCTGTGATCCGAAATCAATATTTGGGGGAGTCAAGTGTGGGAGGGAGGGGGGAGTCCCATTGTAATCACGAACTCGAACACTGAAGCAAATCACTTGCGTTCTGCTTGCGCATGCGCGCCTCTACAGATTTAAATTGTTTATTTTCATCCTCATGTGTTGCACGGGTCATAGCCTATGCGAAATATCTCGTTATGTCATGTGACCTGCACATATGCTACATTATGCAGCATTTTAAAATGTCTTTTTTTTTTTTTTTAGTTGGTTATTTAACAACGTTGTGTTAGTTTTTTTTTTTTTTAGGTAGGTTATTTTACGACGCTGTATCAACATTGTAGAAATGATCGGGACGAAATTGAAATACAAACTGCTGAGCCATTTATACCCGAACCCACGCTTTCAGAAGTCGAAATTGCGATAGAAAATCTGAAAAAGTACAAGTCTCCAAGTATCGATCAAATTCCAGCAGAATTAATACAAGAGGATGGAAGTGCATTATATAGCAAAATTTATAAACTTGTACTTGCTATTTGGGAAAGGGAAATTGTACCAGAACAATGGAAGGAGTCCATAATTGTACCTATTTTTAAGAAGGGGGACAAAACCAACTGTGGTAACTTTCGAGGAATATCACTTTTGTTGACGTCGTACAAAATTTTGTCCAATATTCTTTTGAGAAGATTAACTCCGTACGTAGATGAAATTATTGGGGATCATCAGTGCGGTTTTCGGCATAATAGATCGACTATTGATCAGATTTTTTGTATTCGACAGATAATGGAGAAAAAATGGGAGTATAAGGGTACAGTACATCAGTTATTCATAGATTTCAAAAAGGCATATGACTCTGTTAAGAGGGAAGTATTATATGATATTCTTATTGAATTTGGTATTCCCAAGAAACTAGTTCGATTAATTAAAATGTGTCTCAGTGAAACATACAGCAGAGTCCGTATAGTTCAGTTTCTATGTGATGCTTTTCCAATTCACTGCGGGCTAAAGCAGGGAGATGCACTATCACCTTTACTTTTTAACTTCGCTCTAGAGTATGCCATTAGGAAAGTACAGGATAACAGGCAGGATTTGGAATTGAATGGGATACATCAGCTTCTTGTCTATGCAGATGACGTGAATATGTTACGAGAAAATACACAAACGATTAGGGAAAACACGGAAATTTTACATGAAGTAGGTAAAGCGATCGGTTTGGAAGTAAATCCCGAAAAGACAAAGTATATGATTATGTCTCGTGACCAGAATATTGTACGAAATGGAAATATAAAAATTGGAGATTTATCCTTCGAAGAGGTGGAAAAATTCAAATATCTTGGAGCAACAGTAACAAATATAAATGACACTCGGGAGGAAATTAAACACAGAATAAATATGGGAAATGCCTGTTATTATTCGGTTGAGAAACTTTTATCATCCAGTCTGCTGTCGAAAAATCTGAAAGCTAGAATTTATAAAACAGTTATATCACCGGTTGTTCTGTATGGTTGTGAAACTTGGACTCTCACTTTGAGAGAGAAACAGAGATTAAGGGTGTTTGAGAATAAGGCGCTTAGGAAAATATTTGGGGCTAAGAGGGATGAAGTTACAGGAGAATGGAGAAAGTTACACAACGCAGAACTGCACGCATTGTATTCTTCACCTGACGTAATTAGGAACATTAAGTCCAGACGTTTGAGATGGGTAGGGTATGTAGCACGTATGGGCGAATCCAGAAATGCATATAGAGTGTTAGTTGGGAGGTCGGAGGAAGAAAGACCTTTAGGGAGGCCGAGACGTAGATGAAAAGATAATATTAAAATGGATTTGAGGAAGGTGGGATATGATGATAGAGAATGGAGTAATTTTGCTCAGGATAGGGACCAATGGCGGGCTTGTGTGAGGGCGGCAATGAACCTCCGGGTTCCTTAAAAGCCAGTAAGCAAGTAAGTATCAACATCTCACGTTATTTAGCTTCTGAATAAGATGAAGGTGATAATGCCGGTGAAATGAGTCCGGGGTCCAGCACCGAAAGTTACCCAGCATTTGCTCATATTGGGTTGGGGGAAAACTCCGGAAAAAATCTCAACCAGGTAACTTGCCCCGACCGGGAATCGAACCCGGGCCACCTGGTTTCGCGACCAGACGCGCTAGCCTTTACTCCACAGGTGTGGACCTGTGTCAGCTAGTATAGGCTATTTAGCGTCGATGGAATTTATTTATTTATTTATTTATTCTGGTAGAGTTAAGGCCATGAGGCCTTCTCTTCCACACTACCAGAAGTAAAATACATATTGAAACAATGACAAAAATAGTAAAGTCATACTTAAATATAAAAATAATTTTCATGCACATTAACAAACTTACATGGGCTATAATGAAATATTAACTAAACATGATACATAATTAAGTTATTTACAATTCATATCCTAATTCTACTTTATAATAGCCCTAAATGGCAATATATATACACAGAATAACCTATAACAATCGGCTAACATTCACACATCAATTTCATGTAAAAGTATGTAATTCATAATTTAAATTGATTAACCGTTCGGCAATCCCTGACATGAGGAGTTCCATAGGCGACAATCTGAGGCTGTGAAAGAGGATGAATAGAAAGAGGTACGGTGACGAGGAATAAATAATAAGGCCTGATGTTGATTCCGTAACGTGGTAAGATATTCAAAGCGAGTTCACAGATATTTTGGAGTAGAAGTGCATAATATTCTAAACAGAACAGATGAAGAATGTGCTATTCTACGGAATTGGTGATAGCGAGATGATATTTGGCAAAATGAGGCCGAGGATTCGCCATATATTACCTGACATTCGCCTTACGAAAAAAAAAAATCTCTGAAAACCCATCAGGCAATCCGCGCAAGTGGGAATCGAAACCGCGCCCGAACACAACTCCGGATCAGCAGCCAAGCGCCTTACCAACTGAACTACGCCGGTGGCTAGAATTTTAAAATATCAAGCTGTTTTACAAAATGTAGTTATGGAGACCTGTCTCGAGACCGCTCAGAGTGAAGATGATTGTGGAGTATGATGAAATGATGATAACGGTGAGAGGAAACGGAGAACCCCAAGAAAAAACCCTCGCACCCGCTTTGTCCACCACAAATTCCTTCGTGACTTAGACGGGGATCGAACCCGGGCTGCTACGGTGAAAAGCAGAGAGGCTAACCACTCCGCCACGGGCGAGGCAGATTGTAACAATTGGATAACTGAATTTATTTTGGTGTTTGAGTGCATTTTAATGGAGAGGAAGAACTAATCCATGAAAATCTCTGCGCCATTCATAAAGTGTAAAATAATTATTGTTGTTTAGAACGTTGTATTTAAAGTACTTTCAGTGACATTCAGGGCGTATATGTACATGTAAATGTAGATATACCGGTAATGGATGAATGTTATATAATTACATATAAGCCCGGTTTCTTCAACCTTTGTTAAAATGCACCTAACATAGCGTTAATTAACTGTAAGTTAAAAGTATGAATTGCTGTTAAAAATAGTGCGTTTCTTCAACTTTACATTTCACATTTTAACATTCTGTTTGTTAACTTTCTGTTAGGACCAGAGATTCTAGAGTTTAACCATAACCTGTAAACAAGTACAGGCTCACTTCTGTTTTCTGAACTCTGACAATTACAATTCTCGCTTGTTTCCGTTGTTTGATTCAGAGAGGATAGAAGTCTTTCTATTCTCTTAGGTTTGATTTCTGCTTCTTTCCTCGTCTGTATCACAATAGCGTGGAGCGGCGTATTGGTATTGCTGTTATGAAATGGAAAACACTGGAACAAAAAGAAATCGTGGGACTAATTTCTCTTGGTTCGAAAGAAACCTTCTGCTGGAAATAATTTCACAGTATAAACCAATTAATGAGAATAAACAAACAAACGGATCTAAGTTGAAAGCGAAAAGTGAGGCTTGGCAGAAAATAGCCTATACCTTTGTATGAAATTCTGGTCTGTCAAATCACAGAAATCATCCCCTCTGTTTATGTATTCATGGATATCATTTTATAAATAATCCAGATATATAAGTTCAGCATCTAACGCACCAGCCATATTGGATACTTCTATGCTAACAGAGAGTTAAATGATTTAACTGCATGAAATTGGGCAGTTAAATTAACATAATTTTAACAGCCTGTTAGTACTAATAGTAGTTGAAGAAATGCTTCACCTGTTAAGTTTACAGTTAAAATGGAATAACATACTGTTATAATTTAACAAAGGTTGAAGAACCTGGGCCAAAGCCTAATACACTCAAAATGTTTCCATGTTGTTTGAAAAGTTATGATGTGGGTTTGGTAGTTGTAGTAAACATTAAACAGTGTTAATTTCTTTAACAGTGTGAATTGACTGGCTTGAGGACACAATGCACTAACACGATGTTTTAAATGTTATGATAAGCTGTAAGCTTTCCTTTCCACGTAAACAAAACGCGTATAAAATCCTAAAAGACGTCTTAAAAGCTATAAAAACGTGAAACACACCACGATAAAAGATCACGAGTTCGTTTAAATCCAGAAAGTCATCACAGCTTCCCTCTTTTGTTCTGTGCCGATCTGCGAAGACGAATTCGAGTTCATTGTCGCCACAGGAAGCACACACTTCTGCCTGCCCACTCCACACCCCAAATGTTGAAACGGCCTGGCCGCGTGTAATTGACGTAGGAGTAGCATCGACCGTCGTATGATGCCTGCTAATTTTTCGCTGTGTGCAATTCGTGTCGGCAATGTCCCTGCCTCACTACAGCGTTTAACGTGCGTCCGGTGTGAAGTGGAACGTGATTATTTGCAGCGGTTCAATCTATCCGCTAGATAAGCTCAGTGTGTGGGCCCAAATAGCTCCGCCATGTTGCGTAGATCTAGGCACTGTAGTCCTTAAATGCAGTGGTTCGTAGTTTGTGGGACGTGCTCCTAGAAACACGAAATACCATTATACTGAACTTTGTTGAGAAGCGCTGCCATAACCTCCATACAGTCCAGATTTATCCCCGTGAGACTGTCATCTATTTGCATCGGGGAGTATGTCATTGTACAGTTGAGGACCTAGAAATAGCTGAAAATGACCAGTAAAATGTTCTAACATTTACATAAAAATATCGTAAAAGTTAAAAAAAAAAAAAAAACTTAAACAGTTAATAAACTACATAAAGGCAAGGGATTGTTCAGTAGCATCAAAGTTTTGACTTACATTTTTATTGTACCTTGTTTATTGACTATATCATGCAGGCTTTGCTTAATGGTAAGTTTTAGTTGCCATGGTAATATTTTACACTGCACATAGTTGAAGATGCAAGAAAAAAGTTTACTGTCACTTTATATGGGCAGGCAATAGAAAAGAGCGGATAGTTGTGAAAATAAATTACTCTCGTGTTTCTGTTTTTCTTCTGTTAAAAATTCTCAATTAATACAAATTAAAGGATGACCATGATTGCATGCTGCAACACAGAATAACGTATGATTTTTAAACTAACTAAACGAAAATAATAAAATTTGCTATATCTTTTTTTTAGATTGTGGCGATCAAATCATGAAGATATGCAAAAATCTTGTTCAAGAACGATCTTAAAATGCAGGATGTGATGTGGGATAAAATGTAACTTCATTGAAGGTTTCAGTAATTTGTTGGTTTCCAATAATGTATAAACTCTATATTGGATAAATGTCTGCACAAGAAATAATACATTAATGTTTGTATTTTTAATTGGTTATTTTACGACGCTTTATCAACTGCTATGGTTATCTAACGTCGGAATGAGATGAAAGTGATAATGTCGACGAAATGAGACCAGGGTCCAACGTCGAAAGTTACCCAGCATTTGTTCTTAATGGGTTGAGGGAAAACCCCTGAAAAAAATCTCAACCAGATAACTTGTCCCAACCAGAATTTGAACTCGGTCCCGCTCGTTTCACGGTCAGGCATGCGTTATGTGACTGTATTCTAACGTCAGTTGCTTAGTTACGGCAATAAATTATGTCACACTACTCTCAGGTCAATTGCTTAGCAACGGAAATGAGTTATATGACACTATTCTAAAGTCAATTGCTTAGCAACATCAATGGGTTATGTGATAGTATTCTAACGTCAGTTGCTTAGCAAAGGCTATGAGTTATGTCACACTATTGTAAGATCAATTGCTTAGCAGCGGCAATGAGTTATGTCACACTATTGTAAGATCAATTGCTTAGCAGCGGCAGTGAGTTATGTCACACTACTGTAACGTCAATTGCTTAGCAGCGGCAATGAGTTATGTCACACTATTGTAACGTCAATTGCTTAGCAGCGGCAATGAGTTATGTCACACTATTGTAAGATCAATTGCTTAGCAGCGGCAATGAGTTATGTCACACTATTGTAAGATCAATTGCTTAGCAGCGGCAATGAGTTATGTCACACTATTGTAAGATCAATTGCTTAGCAGCGGCAATGAGTTATGTCACACTATTGTAAGATCAATTGCTTAGCAGCGGCAATGAGTTATGTCACACTATTGTAAGATCAATTGCTTAGCAGCGGCAGTGAGTTATGTCACACTATTGTAAGATCAATTGCTTAGCAACATCAATGGGTTATGTGATAGTATTCTAACGTCAGTTGCTTAGCAACGGCAATGAGTTATGTCACACTATTGTAAGATCAATTGCTTAGCAACATCAATGGGTTATGTGATAGTATTCTAACGTCAGTTGCTTAGCAACGGCAATGAGTTATGTCACACTATTGTAAGATCAATTGCTTAGCAACATCAATGGGTTATGTGATAGTATTCTAACGTCAGTTGCTTAGCAAAGGCTATGAGTTATGTCACACTATTGTAAGATCAATTGCTTAGCAGCGGCAGTGAGTTATGTCACACTATTGTAACGTCAATTGCTTAGCAGCGGCAGTGAGTTATGTCACACTATTATAAGATCAATTGCTTGGCAGCGGCAGTGAGTTATGTCACACTATTGTAACGTCAATTGCTTAGCAGTGGCAGTGAGTTATGTCACACTATTGACAGATCAATTGCTTAGCAGCGGCAGTGAGTTATGTCACACTATTGTAACGTCAATTGCTTAGCAGCGGCAATGAGTTATGTCACACTATTGTAACGTCAATTGCTTAGCAGCGGCAATGTGTTATGTCACACTATTGTAAGATCAATTGCTTAGCAGCGGCAATGAGTTATGTCACACTATTGTAAGATCAATTGCTTAGCAGCGGCAATGAGTTATGTCACACTATTGTAAGATCAATTGCTTAGCAGCGGCAATGAGTTATGTCACACTATTGTAAGATCAATAGCTTAGCAGCGGCAGTGAGTTATGTCACACTATTGTAACGTCAATTGCTTAGCAGCGGCAGTGAGTTGTGTCACACTATTGTAAGATCAATTGCTTAGCAGCGGCAGTGAGTTATGTCACACTATTGTAACGTCAATTGCTTAGCAGCGGCAATGAGTTATGTCTACTATTCTAATTCTAACGTCAGTTGCTTAGCAACAACATTGGGTTATGTGGCAGTATTACAACGTCAGTTGCTTTACAACTACAATGAGTGATGTGACAGTATTCTAACGTCAGTTGCTTTACAACGACAATGAGTGACGTGACAGAATTCTAACGTCAGTTGCTTGGCAGTGGCAATGAGTTTTGTAACAGTATTCTAACGTCAGTCGCTTTACAACGACAATGAGTATTGTGACACTCGTCTAACATCAGTTGCTTGGCAATGGCTATGAGTTATGTGACAGTATTCTAACGTCAGTTGCTTTACAACTACAATGAGTAATGTGACACAATGTAATTGCCTATGTAATTTCTAAGTTATTTTCTTTTGTGTTGTTTTGCAATCAAATTTTGTATCTCATGTATTTGTATTATTGAAACCTGGTTGAGTGGAAGAGAAGGCCTCATGGCCTTAACTCTGCCAGGCAAAATAAACCTACTACTACTACTACTACTACTACTACTACTACTACTACTACTACTACTACTACTACTACTACTACTACTACTGCTGCTGCTGCTGCTGCTGCTGCTGCTGCTGCTGCTGCTGCTACTACAATTCTAACGTCAGTCGCTTAACATCGACATTGAGTTATGTGACACTATTTTAACGTCAATTGCTAAGCAACAGCAATGAATTATGCCACACTATTCCAACGTCAGTTGCTTAGCAATAGTATTGAGTCATATGACACTATTCTAATGTCAGTTGCTTAGCAACGGCAATGAGTTAGTCACACTGTTCCAATGTCAAATACTTAGCAACGGATCATTCAGATGAAACTCGTTTAATTTTTATTCCATTGCAGATAGATGTACAGGTATATTCAGTAAAGTACCTAATAAAGTTAACGTATTAGGCTAATTAATAATAATAATAATAATAATAATAATAATAATAATAATAATAATAATAGAACATACAAATTACAATAAATTTATTTCACTCTTTATCATATTCACAATCCTAATAAATAACTTATTCGTTAAAAATATCATCCTTCTTCCTGAAATTTAGACCGGGTGGTCTGTTTCGGCTAAAAAATGAAAATCATCCGTCTAATGTTTCAATGGTCCCCCCAGTCTTCTCTTCCCTCTCAGCTGCCAATTCAAACTCTGCTTTCATTAATAAAATTCTTGACGTAATGTAGGCATATGTTATATCCAATTATTGCTGTAGTTATTAACTTTGTTTAGAATGGGAGTAATTTTATTTCCTGTAAATTTTCGTCATTTTTTATGAGCTAAATAAAGTGTAACGAACCCATTTTCTGACAAATGTCATCTCTGCAGAGTTTAATCTTGATACACAGGGTCCAGGTTTCGTTGCCATAGTTCATTGTTGGAACTGTTGGAGTTTCGTATACTTTGAGTCACAGATATGTGAGGGCCATTACGACCGATGTGAGCTGGTGGACTAAATAACATATCATGATACTTTGAGTCTAGTGATTTTCGAACTTTGTTTGGTTTGAAAATTTGGTCCGACATTTCTAATATTTGTTGAAATGTTATAATTTTGTTCTAAAAATCTTTTTCACCTTCATATGAAAACTGGCATCCTATCTGTTATAATATTTTGTCTTGTACTGGAATCTTGGTTCTTATGGGACGTAATTGTGACGATCTGTGAGACAGAATAACGGTTGTAATTGCATCAATTGCACAAGGAATGTGCATCCAAGCTCTGCATACCACATGGGAAAAGTTGCTTACATGTGTTGAACAAGTGGAGAAATTTTGAAGTCATTCTATGTAAATATGAATCACTACCCATATAAGTGTTACCATTTTTATAGACACGCTGAATTTCGAAATATAACTCTACTACAATTAACTTAATGGATGAACAATGAAGTGTCTTAACAGGTATTCAAAGTTCCATTAATCTTAACGACGTTGAATTCTTGCTCCATAATTTTGTGGTTCGTTGAAAGTCGTCAGGCGTATCACGTATGGCTGTCTGAGCCGCCACATTTGGAATTCCATAGCGGTGCGTTGTATATCCTCCGCTTCACCACTCTTTCTTCTCTGTAGACCGATATATCAGCTCGGGATTTGTGTATTCCCGCACAGCGTTTTGTACATACTACTGCACAATGTAAGTTATGTTTCTCTCCTGATTCAGTGCCTGTTTACGTGCACAATGCACACCTGCAAACTGACTGAATGAATGAATGTCCCTACCACTAGAGACTAGAGTAGCCGTGGCGAAAATACGACTCACGAGCACATTGTGGCTCGCAATGATAGCTGTACATTTCCCTTGCTTCCTACCTACAACCCCAACCCTCTCACTCACTGGAGTCAAACTCCGTTCCATTTGTATTTGTCTCTGACCTGCGAGTGGCGTATCGTCGCAATGTCTCTCTCGAAACCATGTACCTCTACAAAAACGAAAGTTCCAAGTAGGATGGGAGGACGCATTTTTTTGCTGACAATATGATGAGAATATTAAATGTATGATTTGTTCACAAATATTACTAGGAAAACGGTTGTATAACATAAAACGGCATTATAAGTTACTGCATGTTACTGATGAAACATTAAAAGGTTGTGTTGTTGTTATTGTTATTATTATTATTATTATTATTATTATTATTATTATTATTATTATTATTATTAATATTATCATCATCTCTGTACGTCGATCCTTTTTCAGCAGATGTACGAATAATGCGGTTAGATCTTCAATTTAAACTCACAGATTTACAATGTGATGTTAAATGAAAGCTAGATGTAAGGAGTTGACAAATGTTGAACTTTTCAAATCTTCGGCAAAAAATAAATATTCGAAGCTTCGTTCTTTCGCTTGCTCTGTTGAAGCCATGTTCGCTACAACTTACGTTTGTGAAAAATTATTTTCAACAATGAAAATAGTAAAAATGAAATTTAGATCACGACTGACAGACAAATACCGACTGGTAGTAAGTGAATAATTCCTGATTTTGAAACTCTGTCGCAGAGACATTTTTATTGTTCATTTCTTTCTTCGTTACATGTACCAAACATTGGTTTATAACCTTATACTGTATAAAATTATATTTAAGTGCTTGACGTAAGGAAAATGAAAATCCGTTAATAAGTCAAACAGTTGCTTCACTTCCCCTTCGGGTGTCCGCTTCCCTCCATAGGTGCTATGCACGTTGCACGTTACACAGTGGCTCGGGGCACGATGGCATTTTCGCCACGGCTGCGGCTGGACTAGAGCATTGCGGCCCCCGATAGCAGTCTACGCTATCCTATCTCAATAACGAAGTGATTGCGATCATATTTTTGTGCCTAGTTATATTTGTAGAATGTCTATTTTATTTTTTCGGCATGGTTTCTTTCCAACCGAGCATTGTAAATAAAATACTTACTTACTTACTTATGGCTTTTAAACAACCCGAAGGTTCATTACCGCCCTCACATAAGCCCGTCATCGATCCCTATCCTGAGCAACATTAATCCAGTCTCTACCATCATATTGTCCCTCCCTCAAATCCATTTTAATATTATCCTCCCATCTACGTCTCGGCCTCCCCAAAGTTCTTTTTTCCTTCGGCCTCCCAATAACACTCTAAATGCATTTCTGGATTCACCCATATGTGCTACATGCCCTGCCTATCTCAAACGTCTGGATTTAATGTTCCTAATTATGTGAGATGAAGAATACAATGCGTGCAGTTCTGCGTTGTGTAACTTTACAAACGAGTGGGCTCGGGTTCAAATCCTGGTTGGGAAAAATTACCTGGAGGATGTTTTTTGCGAGGTTTTCCGTCAACTAACCACGAGCAAATCTCATTTTGCCGGTACTATCAATTTCATCTCACTCAGACCCTAGATAACCATTGCAATTGATAAAGCGTCGTAAAATAACAAATTATTAAATTTAAGATCATTTATTTCAACTCTTGGGGCACTCTTTATGTAAATATAAGAGCACTTTATTGGTAATCTTTTAGCTATTTTTAGGCCATCAATATCCGCCTCTATTCATTATTGTCGCAGAATATTTGAAAGTTTGTGTTACATCACAAAATGTCAGCCAGGGTTTTAGTGGTGTGGGCGGAAAGACCATCAATGACCTGTTCGCAGGCACGTACAATGCAATAGAAGATACCACACACGCACACTTGTAATCCACTACAGCCATTTCTACCGACTGAAAATGTGCTTTTACAACAAATTTTATGAGCGTTAGAAGTACACTTTCGCTTTTCTTCCCCACTGCCGTAAACCAACCCTCCCATATGCTCTAACGTTGAGCTAGGCTCGCAGGTACTCTGCTATAATGTACCAGGACTTATTTATCTGGAATAGTCTATTAGGCACTACGTAGCTTCTCGCATTACAGGCGCTATGTTCGATTCAAGTTTGTCGAGTTTCCCCGGAGACCGAGGTTTTCTTCTGAGCTGTGTCTTTGTAATGTTCGTTCGGACTTGCGCCTTGAAGTTCTTTGATTTCCCTTCCCCCCCCCCCTCCCTTCACTTCATGCTTTAGCTGCGTAAGGATTATAGAACAAATCTTATGAAGTTTTGTGTACCCCTAGATTATTTTCCAAATGAATCCAATTCTTCGTAATGACATTATTATTATTATTATTATTATTATTATTATTATTATTATTATTATTCAGTACAGTTTCAAACAATTCATTGACGTCGTACTGATGTGTGAATCGTTTCGTCTATCAATTACATTTTTGTCTCGGGATTAGACCTCATCGAGCGGGCTAGCGGCGTGGTAGGGGGCTGGCCTCACATTCGGGAGGTCCGGGGTTCGATCCCAGGGGCCGGGAATCCTAACTGAGGTTTTTCATGGTTTCCTCAGTTATTTACAGGGAAATTCCGGGATTGTACTTCTTGAAAGTCCGGCCATGGACGGCGATCCTTCCCTTAATCCTTTCATATGTGTGAGTGAATGGTGTGTAATGTCTTAAATGTTTGTGTTGTATCGGAGGCGGCCCTGGCATAGAGCTGATCCCTCATCCGGGGAGGCCCTCCATGTCCTTGTGTGGTCAAAAAGGATGTATGTGATCCATAGCTTAATTCCTCTCCCGACAGGTCGCGGCCTGTAAGGCCTGGGTGACGTGGGTCGTGTAAATGCACCTAAAAGGGAGAGGTTAAACTGAGAGAAAGAAGAAGAAGATTAGACCTCATGAAATGAGGAAGTAATTATGAAGTATTTAACAAGAAGGCTGCGCCTTCTTAATTTAAATGTAGGAACTATAAAGACAGAAATGAAAAAGAAACCTCAAAATTTTATTTCATATCACAAATCTGTCCACAATATGCGGAATCCGAATCACATATTAAGTCAAGTGGGTATTCATTGGACACACAGGTACACACATCCTTACAATCCCAACCATGCTCACAATAACAGTCATGAACAGCATGTTAAATGTTCGACTCAACTATAGAGATTTGATGAATTCCCCATCATTCGATGAATTCCCTGACACTTTTCATTTTAAATGAAGGCTGATTACTTTCACTGAAGATCATTGTGTTTCATATGCATAATTCCCGAATGAAATAACTTCTATAGGGACATCATTTTATTTTTACTAACATTTTTAATATTAACCTGGCTATACCTTTAGAGAACCGGAGACATAGTTTGCTACCCCCTTCCACGACTGGAGTTCGATGATACTGGCATAAAACACAAACAAATCACTTTACTAGGTATAGGAGGGAAGAAAAGTAGCTACTTCATCCATTTACGTAAACTAGAAAATATCGCGATTTTGAGTTCGATAATTTTCATTAGGTTTTTGTTTAATCAAAATGCATACTGTATTAACAATAAGTGTTTTTACTCACGAACTGAGTTATCCATACGAACGTATTCATTATGCAGTGTATATTATACTGTCTACAGCACATTAGCATACACTATAGAGATGAAGTTAAATTGAAAAATAATCATAATATGGATATTTAAATACATATTTGAAAATGGTGGCCGTTCATTTCGATACAGGCTTCAGTTCTAATGTGCATATTATCGCACTATAGATTATTGCACTAGGACTCGCGTTACGGAATGCGCGCTGGTTCGAATCCTCATGGGGAAAGAAATTTTCTCATGAAATTTCGGCCAGTGTATGGGACCGGTGCCCACCCAGCATCGTGATGCACTTGGGGAGCTACGATAGGTAGCGAAATCCGGTTGCGAATACCAGCTATAACGGCTGGGGGGATCATCGTGCTAACCACACGATACCTCCATTCTGGTTGGATGATCGTCCACCTCTGCTTCGGCATGTGGGCGTGAGGCCAGCAGCCGGCTGGTCGGTCTAGGCCCTTCACGGGCTGTAGCGCCACGGATTATTATTATTATTATTATTATTATTATTATTATTATTATTATTATTATTATTATTGTAGACTATTGCATCTAATTCCAATTGCCAGTTTCGTCCTTCGTACTAGTAACTCATGTTGAAATAATTCTATACCTACTCTATAAAAGAGTACCTTACGTACTGTAAATTCAATCTTCACTTCCGCCCGACCCGCACAGATAAAATTACTCAGACATGCTATCTACTGTCCGTCCAAGTGGTTATGCCGCAGGATCGTAGAAAGGGAGGAAATCACGTGACAGTTAATTACTTAACGAGGCACTTTTATTTAAGTTATTTTAAACAGTTGAATAATATTACGTAAACGTCCATTTCCTAACAGAAATTAATGTTTTCAGAAAAGAGCTAATCAGTCCAGATTTTACAGAGGGGCGTGCAGAAGCAGGTGGGGGAAATCGGGATGCGACGTAGGCAAACGGACAGTACCTGTGCGAAAATATGATTCAATGTTCAAAGCTCTTTCGTCACTGGAAAACGTGAACCTATTTCTGGAACGTACTATACTCACTAACTCAGTGCTGTTTACTATATGCGGCCTTGATTCTGTGTGGAGGACAGTTGGAACTTCATTAGTAGAAGGGGTGGAAGTGAAGTACATTCAAAAACTCAGGTACAATAAAAATTGAAGTAAAAATAAAATGATGTCCCTGTATATACTGATATGAATAAAATCTGTTAGGATGAATCGCTGTAGAGAAACTGTCGACATGACTGAATCCAACATTTTTTGCTATCAGCTTTGCTGACAACGTGTACCTCGTGAACAACTCGATATGTATATTTTTTAAGCATCAGAATACGTTTTCTGTACGCGTATTTCATATAATGAGAAAGCAAAAAACCCGACACTTTGTCAACGAGTAGAGCGAAGCTGTATCAGATTGCTCAGAGCTTCGCTGGATCCATTTAACCAGTGTTTAGGAGCATGGAGTGGGGGGCGGGGTGGGGGGTGTGCTCACGCATTGATTCCCCGCGTCTGCGAGAGCCTTCATGAAGCTCACAGGGAGAGGGGCCTCCCACATACCTCGACAATTACAAAGCGTCTACGCTAGTTTTATTTCATCGCCCGTCCTCAGAGACGCAAAGAAAATAAATATGATTTATGTTTTAAAATTACTGCGCATGTCTGACATACCTGGAGCGCTCAGCAGTGTTAATAGTTTTTCTTTCGCTGTTCGAAATGCACCGTGTCCAAAATTCATGGTGGAATTTCAGTGGATTTTATTTTGTGAATGAATAGAGGTAGAAATGTAATATTGGTGCCAGATGAAAAAAAAAATCTAAGTTTTTCATATGTGAATTTGAGGCACCGAAAGAAACAAAAGACGGTAACAAATGAACAACAATTTCCATTGTTACAATTAATTATATAATAGGGTGGAATGAATTTATGCATGAAATTATTTTTTATGCTCGACCATGCCGAAATGTAGTAATTATACACCTGGTAGCAACCCTTTAATGGACCTCATTAAAGTACACCTATTCATTAAATTTCAGGTGTTCCACCAATCAGAAAATACCATTGTAGCAATATGAAAGCGCAAGTATCGATTATTCTCGGATATGCAATTGAAAGACAACAATAAATCAATAAATCACCTATATTTGAAATAAAGTCAGTTCTGTTACTATAATAATTAGCGTTAATTGTAAATAATAATCAAATAAATTCAATTTGTCATCTCGTTTTTCAATGACTAATTCAATTTGAAGGTTATATCAAGATTAATGTTTATTTTACTTTCTAGATTATATCAAGGTCAATGTCGACATTTATTTCTCGGAAAAAATCAATACTTTCGCGTCTGCGCACATCTCACAATTTACGAGGTATTGCACAAGGTCAGTTCCGCTCCTCAATCAAATAAGAATAACATGAATACTTACGAATAATTTCAAGTTAGAAGTATGGTTGAGCATAAAAAGTCGTATGAAACTTGACTATAATGGTAATTAAGACGCTCGTGTGAAAATTATGAAACTCGCTTGCGCTCGATTCATAAACATACTCGCTTCTTAATTACTACCATTATAGGCTCGTTGCATAATATACTATTTTCATTATAAAGCTAGTGAATTGCTGTAAAATCACATATTTAAACTTTGTTTGGACGACTCTAAATTGGGGTTGCAGTACACAGTATTTTTATGCATTGATCATAGTACGCACGAATCAGTTGTAATATTCTTGTATGACTGACTGTCGGAATAGATGCCGTTACCCAGATTTTCTTACTTTTAATAGCAACTCTTTCTGAAATCTCTTCAACAGTAGGTTCTTTCGATGTGAAGTCAGGTTTTGATTCATTTTTGACCCTATTTCATTACGTCATGATAGATAGGTAATTGTGATGGGTCCAGTCTCTCGCCATTCCGAATACAGGGCACAAGGTCAGATTTCTTGTCTTAGAGCCATTGTTATGATTTAAATACCTCGCAACGAATAAATTTCCATTAATTATATCATACCTAAGAATTTTGTGATTATGCCAAATTTTCATATAAATTGAGGATTCTATGACACTTCAAGATGAAATAACAGGGGACCAAAAATATGCAGAGTCTTTTAACATGTGTGTTTTTTAGATTTTCCTGGTATCCTGTTCAGGTTAAACCACTGGAGCATGGTCGAAACTAGAAAAAAAAAAGTTCCTATAAACATGTGTCCGGAAACAAAATATATCTATTGAGATATGGGCCAGGCTGTATTGCGGCGTATGATACCCACTTGTCTGTTACGTAGACAATACAGAAGGTGCTCTATGTGGTTACCACGCATTGTTACACATGTGTCAGCCTTTTTCTTATTGAATCACGAACTCTTGCGACCACATCTGGCTCACATGCATTGGCTACACGCTCCTGTAACGTCTATACGTTGTTTATGGGTGTGGCATACACCAATGTCTTTAAATGTCCCTGCTGCAAGAAATCCAAAGGATTTAGGTCAGGTGATCGGGGAGGCCATGCTACTGGACCTCCTAGACCAACCCATCGCCCATTAAATCTCCGGGCTAGGTATTGTCGCACGAGGCAAAGAGGCTCTAACATGTCCCCCCCCCCCACGTGTGCGGAACATAACAGAAAGACAGCCTACATCTCTAAATACTGTACGTACTTACTAACACAAATAAAATGATAGACTCCTTAGTATCCTGGACCTTCGTTTACTACTACATTCTCTGTTTACTTCTGTTGAGGGATGTTATCTACTCTCAAAACATGCACCATTGTTTTGTTTTTTAAACGAATGTCGATCATAGGCGACAATACGACATGGCCCATATATCATCATCATCATCATCATCATCATCATCATCATCTGCATTACGGTATGGACCATAAGGTCCGTTCCACTCCATTCAAATCAAAACTGGCCCTGCCATCTTTTTGTGGGTCTTCCTGGGTTATCAGTCCGACTAATATTTGATTGGAGACTTTGAGTAAGATAATGTCCCCTAAAGAGGTTACCAACCTCTTGTAGGGTAAGATCATGATGGGGTTGCCATCTCAGAGCATATGATCATAACTCCCTGCGTACTAACCCCATCAGGAGGGTTGCCTCTTCCGCCAGTTTCGCCATGCTGAAGATCTATTTCTCTGCCGATTCTGCCGTTGAGGTCTTCGCCGTAATCCTGGCAAGGAGCCCTTACAAAGTACTATCAGCCGGAGCCAGCTGAACCAAGGTTTTTTTACGAGGTGTTACTCCTTCCCCTCCTCCTTTTTTATCCGGACTTGGGACCGGCAATGGCGGAGATGGCCCATATATAAACAGGTATTTGCTTCCGGACACATTTTTATAAGAACTTTCTTTCTAGTTTCGGCCTATGCTACCTCCTGTAAAAATATGCGACATTTTTAAAACACCCTGTATACAGATTTTGATAAAGTCAAATTCTTAATATTTTTATTGTAAACCTGTCTTTATGTGTAATCTATTCAGAAAGGGAATGTTCAGCTTATGTCGGTGCATAATAAATAATTTAATTAATTTTTAATATGTTTTAATTACAGTTCAAGAAATAAATAGTAACGTAAAACATACGACATTTATTCTTTCTCTCATAAACGCTATCGGTGAGGTTGTGCAGAGATAATCCGTAGTATTATAGGCCTATAGTTTGACGATGATACAGAACGGTCGTGAAAGGGCACGAAACAATGTCGTCAGATCCAATCATTCATTGTTAAGTAATTGCAGTGGAAGACAAAGGAAGCGGGGCCCAGCTTAAGCTCGATGGATTGTGTAGCCATTATGATGTTCGCACACGTGGGGGGGGACATGTACAGCCTCTTTGTAAAACGTTTCCGTCCATGCGAGCTTTCCTATAAATAGCGCAGTGATCGCTCTTTTGTCTGTTGCATATGCAGCCAAACTGCTGCCTATGTTTACTCAACAGCACGAGTCAGGTTTTTTCTTAAAAACATAAAATCATACTCATATTTAGAGGGTAAAGTTTCCAGATCTTAGAACTGAATTCTCATTGCAGAAGGCTGACTAATAATAGTAATAATAATAATAATAATAATAATAATAATAATAATAATAATAATTAATAATAATCTAATCTATACTATTAATAAATCTGTAGCCGAAATTTTTCTGGTAATTTTCGATTTTCCAAAAATAATTTGTCCTAATATATATAATTAACCGCCCTGAAACCGAAAATCGCTTTTTTGAAATTTTTGTTTGTATATCTGTCTGTCTGTCTGTCTGGATGTTTGTTACCTTTTCACGCGATAATGGCTGAACCGATTTATATGAAAATTGGAATATAAATTAAGTTCTTTGTAACTTAGAATTTAGGCTATACGGCATTCAAAATATTTTATTTAAAAGGGGGGTTATAAGGGGGCTTGAATTAAATGACTCGAAATATCTCCCTTATTATTAATTTTCATGAAAAATATTACATATCGAAAGTTTCTTTAAAAATAATTTCCGATAAGTTTTATTCCATGCAAAATTTTAATAGGACTGATATTTAATGAGATAAATGAGTTTCAAAATTACAATAACAACGCCATCTAACGCGGTGTAATAAAATAAAAAACAAATGACTTCGTTTATAAGGGGCCTTGGACAACAATCGAAAGCTATGAAACATAGGCTACAGAGAATGTTTCTGTGTTTGTATGAAGTAATATCGGAAGCTAAATTAACCGATTTGTATAATTAATTATTAATTCACCATTGGAAAGTGAAGTTTCTTTAGATTAATGTTATTACAGTACCTATCTTCTGAGTGAATCGAGGACAGGTAAGATTAAAATAGCTTTTTATGCACAGAAAACTTGATAGGCATTCGTTTCCTGTATTTCCTAAAATAATTTTTATGACCAAATGATTGGCCTCTAGATCAAAATGATCGCATTTTAATTTTTTAATACAATTTAAATTAAGTAATATAATAAACGATTTATCCTTCTATCAAACACGAATGTTCCCTGGATCAAATGTCCTATTTTAATTATGTAATTACTTTATATTTATTTCTAACGGGTGTAGCGGAGCGCACGGGTACGGCTAGTAATAACAATAATAATAAGAGTTACTTGGGTATTCCAATATAAATGCGTATCGAAGTAAACTTCAAGGTTGTTAACACAGGAAGCAACATTATAAGGAATGGAAATAAATTTTCGGGAGAGGGACACTATGACCTTTTACGTTCTATTTTGCTAACCCTCAATCACTTAGCACCTTTCTACTGTTCAATTAATTTGACGTGCTAGGCGCCATAAAGAGGTTCTTTATCTTGCAGTCAATAGGATGAGATTCAGACATGTGCTTTTGTTTGCATGCGGAGTCTCTTTGTATGGAATGAAGATTAGGAAAAAGGCAAAAAGCATTCTTCCTCTCCAGTAACTCACCAAAAGCTGCTTATGGCTTATTTAATAATATTTATATTAATAGTTGTAGCTTGTCTAATCACGGATATTGCGTCATTTCGTAAACAGTGCGTGGAAGCATGACCGTCGATAGCTAAATTTATTGCTTTTTGGAAAAAAAAAATGTTCGCCAAATATGCTTGTGTGTACGTGTAGCTACATAATAGTGTCTTCAGAATAATTAGCCTACATATTTTGTAAGGGATTATAGGATGGATCAATACGTAAGGTTGGAAACATGGAGCTTTCGATGCGTCATTCTCGGTCTACACGAGCCAAAGATATCGTCCTTCCGCCCGGAGGTTAGGCAGCCGACAGTGCATTGTGTGTATCTGGCGGTCTACTTCAGTTTTGTTTACACTGGAATCAGGAATGCCACTGTTCAGAGACGAGATGCTCCGAGTTGATGACGAATTTGTGCAGTTGAAATCCGAAATCTTAGAACCTGAAGCACTTTGTGACGTCATGTGAGTGTTCAAAAGATATCTGTTAAGGGGAGGAGGTACACCATTTAACTTGAAAAATATAGCGAAATTTCTTTTTCTTTTATATCTCGGCTACTATAAAAGCTAAATGAACAAAACTTTTCATGCTTAATATGCATACACTACACTTTATAAAACACTATTCAGAATATTAAAATAGCCAAAATAAATAAAATAATACCAAATTTGCATAAGTTTTTTTTACAACCGTAAAGCATTTATATTATAATAAAATATACAATTAATTAAATATCTGCACGATTCCTTTGCTGATATGTTTTAAAGACCTGCATCAACAACATAGTTTAGGATTTTTCACCTATTCGTCTACACCTGTGGAGTAACGGCTAGCGCGTCTGGCCGCGAAACCAGGTGGCCCGGGTTCGAATCCCGGTCGGGGCAAGTTACCTTGTTGAGGTTTTTCCGGGGTTTTCCCTCACCCCAATACGAGCAAATGCTGTGTAACTTTCGGTGCTGGACCCCGGACTCATTTCACCGGCATTATCACCTTCATCTCATTCAGACGCTAAATAACCTAGATGTTGATACAGCATCATAAAATAACCCAATAAAATTAAAAAAAAATAAATTCACCTATTCCTTCAGGAAATAATTTTATCTTATTTACACATTTTATAAAATTTTATATTGAAGGAAACAATAAAAGGAAAAATTGAGAAAATCATAACAGAAGGATAGATAGAACACGCATCCCAAAACATCCTGAAGTATGCTCCTCGTTGAAGAAGATCGGTCGATCTTCCGACTAAGAGATGAACTGATGTGAGAGCGTAACAGGCCACCTCGTCTAATACATGTTTTGGATGATGATGATGATGATGATGATGATGATGATGATGATGATTATTATTATTATTATTATTATTATTATTATTATTATTATTATTATTTACAAATAATTTGACTTCACCAATGTCCCAGTTTCATCTCACATTTCCGCTCATTTCATACTGTTTCTTCTCGTATAACAAGTAAGCTAGTTGTAACGTTGAGCCCAGTAAAAGCAGATTGAAATGATCAGTCAGATGTACTGATTTCTTTTCATGGGAAGACTAGGGCGAGAGCCTGTTCTTCAATTGAAGATGGCCTGTATTCTGGTAACCCAAAGAAAATGCTAGACTTTGTGTATTATGTCAGGAGTTGGAAATCCACCTGTACAGTAACCTGATCTCATCTATTCCTCCCATGGGTTAGGTACACAATATAAACCGCATGGTCGCAGTGGTGAAGGACCTCCGTCCAGCTCCCGAGTTTACAAATAAAATCATCTATTGAACAACGGCTCAGATAACGTAATTATAAAGAGCACTACGGATATATAATGGGCCGGATTTGAACTCGGCCCTCTGGTGAGAAGCCGTCGACTAGCAGACTTCTCGACTGAGCCGATATTTAAAACTTGGAAGGGTAACCAAACAACACCTTCGTTACGTCACATCCTCCAACAATGGACGTTATCGGAATCTATTGTGCATTGTCTTTGCAACTTGAATTATATATGGAGGAAGAGTTCAGAACTGCTGTTGGAGTTGCTTCCTGCTTCACTACATAAATAATGTGAAATGTACACAGTACAGTCATTCCACGAACGAAGTTGGCACAAAGAAGTCGAGTCATGGAACTTCACTTTTAATATTCGCTACTTTAGTTTTACAACTTATAAGCTTGCATAGTAGCTGTGACTATTTCAGTCATCATTAAAGCCCGGATGTTAGGCAAAATGCCTTTTTTAAACTAAATGTATGTATGAAAGACCTATTAAAGATAAACACGTTTCCACACATTTGGGGATGATAGGCCCAATTTTTATTTTGCCTTTTTTTGCCTATTTTAGCTCCCGTTGCCTGTTTCAAGATTAAATGCCTTTATTTAGCCTGTTTACGTCGTTATTGTACATTTTCTATATTTTTAATGCATTTAAAATAAACCACACATAAATTATATAAAAAAACAACAAAGAACGGTTGTACAAATTAAAAATATATATTCATCTCACACAAATATTTGCTGAGATCTTACAGGGTATTCCGAATCTCACCGGACCGGTGGACAACAATGACGTCACGCTGCAGCGAAATAGGAACAAATCTGCTGGAAGGTTCGATGGCTATCATGGCGGCTGTACAAGTTGTTGTCTGTGCTACGCTAGCAAGATTTTGCTAAATTTCCGTACTGTCATCTCGTTCAAAGAAAAGAAATCATAAACAATTTATTTCTTGAACCGGTAGTAATAACTGGTCCGTTGACATGTTCGCTCATAAGCCATTAACATATTGTTTTTACATTGTGCTCATTACAAACAATACAGCAGAATCCAAAGCAGAACACACCGCCATGACACAACAGTGCACGACGTCATTCCTCTGCTAATTCCCGCCCTATACAAGAACCAATCAGATTCACTGATGGCGGCTGATGGAGACGGCCACCATCTCTGCAAGCTGATGGAACCGGTGCGACACCGGTGGAGCATCAGTGACGTCATCGTTGAAATTCGGAACACTGTGATGCCATCAGATTGCTCAGCGCTGAGATTCAGAATACGCTCTTATTCTCCAGCAATACATATGTTTCCAAGAAGTCGTAAACTTTTCTACCCTGCCGATTACATCTTTTATGTCACTTAACAAAGATGTTTGAACAGTATAACCCTTAGTGCTCAGATCACTTCGGGGTTTACCAGCGAAAGAAAAGGGCGAGGGAAGTATTAAAAGCAAATCTCCAGGTCCCGTTACTGTTGTCGCTTGCACGCACAAGTCACGCGTACTTTGAAGTCTCTAATCCCTTCTCACACCCCTCTTTTTGAGACAATACAGGTCGGTTTTTCCCTGTCTCTGAAAGAAAGTAGAGACAGTCCTTCTGAAATAAGTTGTTTTATGTTTGCTCTAATCACTTCAGTAGAAGTAGAAAGATCTTTTTCCACCATGAAAAACGTTCCCTCTGACAGGCAGCTCACTATGACAGCATCTTGTTGTGACATATAACCAAGGAAAGTGAGTACTGTATGGGATAGTTTAATAAGCATTTGCCTATTTTTTGTCTGTTTCCATGAACAATAAATGCCTATTTCACTGCCTATTTTTACTATTTTAGTGCCTATTTGCCTGCCTATTTTAACCAAAATAAATGCCTAAACATCCGGGCTCTAGTTATTATCATACATCATGCGGGAGAGTCGATCAGTCTCCTTCGTTTGCAGGATTTAGAACAGGCCCAAATTGTAGCCCATGGACTATATTCGGTCTATTTTTTTTGTGGCATCTTTATTACTCAGTAGTTCATGCCCTCAAAACCTACTAAATATGTATGCAAGTATGCCTTTTAAAACCTTAAAATATGCCAATAAATATGCACTAATAAAATTATATATTTCTTGATATCACTAATAAATAAGATATAATAATAAGCAATAAATCAATCAATGAAATAATATTATAGGTCAAACTAGATGAGATTGAATTTACATTTACTGTTGAGAGCGGCATACTACTGTGTCGAGAGATTCGGTAGATGTGCTGCAAAACTTTCAATACTAGTTAGTGGGTTTTAAAAAGGGCGCGTCAGCTACTGTGTTTCATACCAAGTAGCCCTCTAAGTTACATCTTATTTAATTACAGTTACCTGAATATTGTATTGCATTATATTTATTAACATTCCATGGTGTTCATACATGCTTACAGCTACAATATGGAACAAGTCAAAAAACTTAGTACTATTATAAAGTCTTAATTTATAGTCACAATCTAGATTAAATATATACAGATGAGATTTACAATATAGTCTATTAGTACAACACAAAGTTTTAATATCAATTTCATGAAGCGTTATTGAATGTCATGAATTCACCTACAGAATAGAAGGCGTGAGAAATTAGGTACTTCTTTAATTTGGCCATAATAATCTTATGTTTTAAGTTTCATTTTTTATATCGATAGGATAGGGAGGCTATTAAAAATTTTTACTGCTATATAACGCACTCCTTTTTGACAGCACGATAGACTTACCGATGCAGTATGAAAGTCTTTTTTTTTTTACGTGTATTTATGCTATGAACTGTTGAGTTAGTTACAAAGTTTTCACGATTACATACAAGGAAGAATATTAATGAAAAAATATACTGACAAGCCATGGGCATTATTTGTAGTTTTTGAAAATATAATGTTGTACTGGAATCACAACGCAACGCAACTGAATTATGTATTGATATTAATATTAATACAGATATTACTAATTAATTATTAATTACGTTCAAATTACACATGTTTGGTTATACTTTCATTTCATCAGTTTTATTTACTGAAAACCGAAATTATTGCTGCCAACATAACAGTTAAAAAATAACTGCCAGTTTTCGTAGTTGTCAGTATTCGAAATTCGAAACAAAGTTGGGAAAAGAAAATTCAACCTGACATCTAGAAAATCACTACAATTCACTAGCATATGTAGTAATAGGAAAAAAATGGTTAAATTTCACCCTTTGGGTGTTAAGTAAGCCAGCGTTTCTCAAACTATGGTCCGCGGACCACCTGTGGTCCTCGAAGTCTGCCCTTGTGGTCCTTCAAAAACGACAGAAGAAAAAATAAAATTCGAACGAATTGCATAACACATTGTAGCTTAAAGTCTCAGAGTTTGGAAATGATACGTGGCAATCGAATTTCACTTTTTTTCCCAGTACAGAAATTTTATGAAATTTATTACCCTACCCGTCTATCGACTTCCCACTCTACTCTCAGCAACAAAAGAGGAATTTAAAGCACTATATACGTGGTGTTTCTCGACATCTTTTCCCTGCACATCTGGCGCCGCGCCTGTAACCCAGCCAGGGACCACCCGAATTCATAACAGAGGACCAAAGTACCGAATCTTAATTCAATTGTAAAATATATGTATACTGGTATTAAAACATGCTACTTACTTACTTACTTACTTACTTACTTACTTACTTACTTACTTACTTACTTACTTACTGGCTTTTAAGGAACCCGGAGGTTCATTGCCGCCCTCACATAAGCCCGCCATTGGTCCCTATCCTGAGCAACATTAATCCAGTCCCTACCATCATATACCACCTCCCTCAAATCCATTTTAATATTATCCTCCCATCTACGTCTCGGCCTCCCCAAAGGTCTTTTCCCCTCTGGCCTCCCAACTAACACTCTATATGCATTTCTGGATTCGCCCATACGTGCTACAAAAATTATAAATTTGCTTTCGAAGGGAACAAGAGTAAGGTGGTCCGCGGAACTGTTCTGACTTTAAAAAGTGGTCCACACTTGAAAGAAGTTTGAGAAACGCTGAAGTAAGCTGATCCGGACTACAGGCGTGATCGTCCCATAAGTCGAATTTTCATCGTCCCAATCGTCCTACAAAAATCGTCCCAAACGCTACGCATTTTAAATGGGATCGTCCCAAACGTCCAACGCTGGCTAGGTTACTTCGATTTCTACTTTTTTATGTTTCAATTCCACTGCTGCTACTATCTTTATTACCATTGTATTGTTGTTTCTGATTTCTTTGAGTCTTGCTACTGATAATATTACAGTTGTTGATATTTTTCATTGCGCGATATTCGAAGCTCATTCCTCAATACGCCGCCTTCTGTTTTCTACATTCCATACAATCGTGGGTGGATGTGCCGAAAGTAGGAATGTACTGTACCTCTCCGGTCTTCTGAACGCGGAGACGGACATTGATCTGCCGTGTTGCCATGACAACCTCTGGCACATTATTGCTTGCCCGTCCGCCTGCCCATTCTCTCCTCCCCAAATCCACTTGTTATATTAGCACATAAACTCGCCATACATCATCAGAAATTCGATTCATTGCACCACAAGCGACGTAATACACGGAGTTCAACTCCGTATCCGATAGCACCATAAAAGCGGACATAACCTCAAGCACTAATTGAAAGCTGATGATGTGCTTCTGTGTCGTCTGATCCGTAGCTTAGATAGAGGACGGCATATGCGGTAATAGAGACGGGGATACATTCCTCTGCGGAAGATATTTTGAAATTTGCTGTGGAGAAAACGAATATGTTGCAGTGCTTAAAGGAGGTGACGGTATGCAAGTAATATGACTAATGAATCGCCCCAAAGAGAAAGAGCACAAGTCCAAAAAAAAAAAAATTAAATTTGAGATTTCAATGAATAAATGTTTTCAGAGTGTCAAGCTATCATTCTGTGTTGAAAGGGCACATGTCAGTCCAATGGTATTTGAATAACAGGTATAGGAAAATTTTCTTCCCTGGAGAAAGGTTCTAAGTTCAAGACTTGAAACCTTCTATGATATGATATACACTGTTCTACAAAAAAAAAATGAAATTCATTTTTCTGTGTATAACATTCTTGATTAAAATGAAAATTTACCTCCTGAATTCAAATCTATAATTAGTTTCTCTGTGTCACGCATAGTTTTCAAGTTATATGGAATTTCATTTTTTAAATAATTTTCGTTTCCACGCTATGTATTTATGTAGGCAAAATATGTAACTATTAATATTTTAGTCACTTATAAAATTATTTACAAACATTTTATGCACTATAAAACAAAAAATATATACAAGCCTTAATATAATAATTATATTATATGGAAAAACTTATTTATGGTTCGAAAATATGAATAAAATACACTTTTCCCTAAGAATTTAAAAATCCTATCTTTTTCTCCTGTGTTCAATTTTGCAGTCTCTAATAATGTTCCAGCAGTAGTCATCAAGCATCGCAGGCATCCATTTCCCTTCGTGGACATTATATTTTTATGGAACCTTTCACCATGTTCGTCGGAGACATCATTGCAGCTCTCAGGAAAATGATGTAGATGAGAATCTTTGAAATACACTTTTAAAGACATGTGACATCCTGGATCTCTATTTGTTGCACCAATTGTTCGAAGTCGTTAACTCTTTTTCTTCCCAGAAAATTTTGCGTTACATTCTTGAAACAAGACCACGCTCTTCTTTCTTTTGGTGCAAGGCATTGTTCAAAATCTGAATCCTTCTGAAGGTCTCTAATTCGGGGACTCACAAACACGCCCTCTTTTATTTTTCCTGCAGAAAAACGAGGAAACGTTTTTTAAAAGTACATAAATCCTCTTCCAGATGTGTCCATGGCCTTAAGAAATTGTTTAATAAGGCCTAGCTTGATGTGAAGAGGGGGCAGCAGAACATCTTCACTGGCTACCAATTTCTCATTCACTATATTTTTTCTCCAACTTTCCACTTAAGTTCAGGCCAAATCTCTCTTTTATAATGGAAATTCCTATCGCGACTATTCCACTCACATAGAAAACATCCATATTTGGTGTAGCCTTGTTGCATACCTAATATCATGGCAACTATTTTCAAATCACCACATATTTTCCACTTATGCTCATTATATTTTGATTCATCTCAGCATACTCGTATTTTTCAAAATATCATATGACTCTTTAGTCATACTTAAATAGGCAACTGGGACAGAAATTATTATGTTCCCATTGTGAAGGAGAATTCCCTTTAGACTGTATTTTGAGGCATCTATAAAAAATCTCCACTCCTGTGTCTCGTATTTGAAGTTCAAAGTATTCATAAGGGCAAAAACATAATTGCAGAATGTCATCATGAATTTAATTGTGCATATGCAGAGACAATATTTCATATAAACAAACAATACTCACTTCCTCTAACAAGAATTTCAGGTTAAACTCAAGATTTCTCTCTCTCTCTCTCTCTCTGTTAGAATCTGTCTATTTTACTTCTATGATTTAAGAGGTTTCTGTAAAAGAGAAACATGTAAAGTTTTACATATTTTACATACCACAGATGTCGGAATATTATGGTTAAAAATGAATATTTACTTACATGATAAGAAATGTCTCCACTATTCAAATAATGCCAGTTTAACTCAATTTTAAATCCTGTGACGACGACTTGCTTATTAACATAAAATTTTACTAGCAACAGGAATGCCACAATTTGAAAATAAAAACCAATGAAGAACAAAAGTAACTGTAGGCAACTGTTGTTAAGCAAAGTTCACCATCTTTATCACAAACTTAAAATGTCAGTTAATTGAGATGTATATTGTCGTATAACTAAAAAACTGTGCCTCATAGCTAATTTCTGTTTTCAGATTTGAATTTTCCATATAAAAATCCTTTGGAATCACATATTTTCATATAAGAAAAATGACCCTTGTAGAACAGTGATATTGATATTTATTTGTCAGCCAACTTTACAATTCATAGTTATGGTGGACCATCACTTTTCTGCTTTTCGATCCATCATCCCTTCAATACATACCACCCTTTTCTATTAATATATTCCTGTGGCAAGCATTTCCTGGTTACTTCCTATTCTTCTGTTTTAAATGAATTGCTATCTATCCTTCCCTATCTATCCTATTCTATTCTCTCTCTCATACCTAGACTGTCTCCCTTCCATTTCTCGCTTTCCTATTTAATATTGCATATTTCCTTCCTTAGTAATTTATATTATTTATTTATTCTCAAATCTACCTATTCGTAATCATTATTTTCCAGATATTTTCTCCTAAATTATTTGTTTACATTTCCATTTTCTCTATTTTACAGCACATCACTTAATATTTCCCTACAAATCTGTCCTCTATTTATTTACATATTTAACTTACTCTCTTCATTTCATTCCCAAATTTCCTCTTTCATTACCTCTTTCCATAAATTTATATCTATAATACTCCTTCAGTTATAGTACTTCTGATACTACTCCCAACCCACAACATTGAGAAACATGAAATATCTAGAATAACTCTTCTCGGGTTTTCAGCCAAGTGAGTTGGAGATTTGCTTCCAAGGTTTCGACGGCTAGCTCTGCCATCTTTTTCAGGGAATGAAGTGATGTGGGACGAAAATCGAAAAATCGAAAAATCGAAGGAGAATTGGGAGGAAAATTTAAAAGCTACGCAAAACGCGTCCTTGCAAGGGGTTGGGGCTGTACAAAACTAAATATGTGAGCTCCAAGCCTGTTGGCCACTAGTCTCACTCCGGGTTACGCTGCTCCCCTAAAGGAGCTCTAGAAAATTTTGAAGGGGAAGCCGAAATTGGACGTAACCTCTTAGGTACCACATACGCGGGGGGGACTGACATTGATCAATTGATCACGGAACGGGGCGAGGAGGAGTTGGCTGGTGTTTGCCGTTAGGATGGCAAGACGCCGTCATCTGTTGTTCGATGACAAAGCAGGTGAAGGCCGTCGGAAGAAGCGCCGTGAAATCTAATCTGCAATTTGAGAGGTCCCTGTCCTTTCAATTTGCGACTTATTGAGTGACCGCGTATATTTAATAGACTATTTATATTATCTGAACTAGGGCATACATCGTTTATAATAAGGGTGGAATAGGGGAAAGGACTCTAAGAGTACGCACATAAATTAATTTGCTTGTCAGCATTAAAGTTGAGTGATAAAGTAAAAACTTTTTATGTCATTGAAGTTATTGAACATTGTTTATTTAAACATATAACACAAATCAGTTACACAAGAAATTATAGATGAGTATTGGCCCTTCAGTCAAAATCTGGGCATTGCGCACTCTTGTAGGAACAAGCATCTATGAGTGCGCATACAGTCCTTCAAGAGTACGCGCTAACATACGTCACAAATAAATACACCAGTTCCCTCATAGCACGAGCAGGCTTCACGCCACCATTCTTTGCAGTTTTCACATTGCACCCAGTCTTCTGTCAACGGTTCCTGATATTTTTTATCACAACCTGGACATAAAATATTGCAATTTTCTTTGGATGTTGTGGGAGTTTCTGGGTCAGTCCTCAGTCGCTTTTTCTCCTTTGACCAAATGGACTTCTGATCAGTTCCTTCGGTTTGTTTCCTCCCTGATGTCTCCAGAGCATTCTTGTATGGAAATGAAGTCATTATTTCTGATTTCTTCCCCGTCCTCTTCCTTTTTGATTGGAGGTTTGCTGAAGGTAGACGAAGGCGAGCAAACTTGTCCATTCAGATTATTTTTACCGTCAGGACGAGAGATAAAATTTGTTTGAAATGTATCTTGACGGACTTGTTGAGATTCCTCTACATCAGGATTTAACTGGACTTTCTGTTGAGGCTTCCTCTCTTCAGTTTCTTGATTTGGTTCTGGTCTAGATGACACGGCAGACGATAGGAAATCATCCTCCGTGAATATTTCTGGGTTAAAAGGGAAGATTCCTGTGGCACGGAATGAATTCTTCGCCTTTTCCAGAGTAGCTACCCTTTCATATGCTCTACAGAACGGAGAAGCCACTTCCCTGTGAGTTATCACACGTCCTGGATTGCGAACCATAAATTTATCACGTTCTGTAGAATAGGCAGATTTAAGGGGCACAAAGAAGCTTTTATCAAGGGGCTGGATCATGTGGCTCGCATTTGGGGCAGAGTAAGAAGTGTGATGAAGTGTTCTCTGCAGTATAATATTGCTTCCAAGCTGCAATGCGAAGTGTGGTTATCCAGGATTAGAAGAGGTGGATCAGCCTTGGTTGGCTTCACAAATTGTGTGAAATGTTGCAGCCATTCCACGAAAAGCTCCATGTTCATGAATCCAGAATCTGAAATTAGGTGCAAGATGCCTTCAGGAGCATCTCTGTACAATTCAGGATTGAGTCTCTTCCTCGGAAAAATAATAGCTGGAGGAATGTAGATGCCTGTTGGAGACAGACAACACACAATTGAAACTATCTGTCCTCTCTCAGCTGATGCAACTTTCCCTACACGACGTTTCCTAAAATGAAGAATCACACGGTGTATATTCTACAAAATTGTAAATATACTAAATTATACTTACTTAGTAGAAAATGTTATATAAAAATTAGCCTTCATAAACATCAACAAGAAACACTAACATCTCTAGAAGAAGGTTAAACTGCTTTATTTTATCCGACAATGCTAGAAATGTTAGTGTCCTCCAAGAGTACGCGCGCACTCTTGAGGGATCCAGCTGTGCGCCCTCTTTGAGGCCTTGTTGTACTGACAAAAAATTACAATAGATGGAAGTAGCATACAATAACTGATTTCCCTCTTTGTGCGAACTTACAGGTTATGGAAGAACGTTTTCCATGCGCACATTGTAAAACCTATTTCAAAATTATTTCCTGAGAAAGAAACTAATTTCAAAATACACAAAATTACAAGATTAGTATAAAAAATTGCAACTTACCAATAACTAATATAATCCTCAGCAATAAAAAGTGACTTCTATATCAGAACATCGCTTATGAAGATACCTTCTTACAAGTTCCACTTCAGCTCGTTGCAATGCAGCCAACATAGAAAATTAAAGCTGCGTACTCTTGTAGGACTGCGCGCTCTTTGGGTAACTACCCCTATATATGGGGAAGGGCATATAGGTCCGTGGCCCATTTCTTATAGGGCTCATCCCGACATTTGTCTTACGCCTGAGGAAAACCACGGAATACCTTAGGCGAGATGAGTTGTCTCATGTATAAGAGACCAACCAATTTGGCTATTATGTAGGAGGTGATTGTTGTCATGAGCCTTGTTGAATCGTCTCAATTTTGAGACAAGCCATTTGGCAATATGATGGCTCAATTACGAAGAGGGGGGAGAGATGTAATTAGTTAATTAATTTAAAGTAATTAGGGAGATTAATGGGGATATGAGTGCAGGTCCGTGGCCCATTTCTTTTAGGGCTCATCCCGACATTTGTCTTAGCGCCTTAGGAAAACAACGGAAAAACCTTAGGCAGGATGAGTGATGTGGGACCATGTCTAGCCGGTATATATGCAATAGTAGGGCTTCCCGCTGCGCGCCAATCAGGAGCTAGTTCCTAGTCCCGACCGCCAGGCGCATTCTGGTTGGTGGAAGCGGTAGCCAATCAGGAGCTACTTGCTGGTCCCGACTGTCTGCCGTGTGCTGGTGGTCTAAGCGTATTGATGGCAGGTTTCCATGCTGTACTCAGCTGTAGATCTCCGTCTCTGTTGAAATGATTGCCATCTAGCTGGATTTCGATGGCTTCCTTGATAACCAAGTCCCAGTAACCTGATGTCTTGTCCAAGATGGTGGTGGCGCCGAAATCTATTTTGTGACCAGTTTCTAGGCTGTGTTGGGCTACTGCAGACTTATCGGTGTAATATACTGGGTGTTCATTTCAAAGTGTGTCATGACGTCACTGTTGAGTCAGCGATTTGAAGCGAGTTTCAGCTTATGTGTCAGAGAGGTTGCCTATTATTCAAGGCGTTCAGTCTGAACTTGAGAACGTGTACGGTATAACTTGAACGTCGTAGCAACAGGTGGCGGTCTGTACGGTCTGTGTGCTACCATAACCTCTTTCCAACTGTTTTGCGCGGGCAAGTCGTACGCAGGGTATTTGTTATCATCGGTTGGGTACCGCAACATTCCACAACACAAATCAAATGCTCCGTGTCCATCTTGACTGTCGAAGTTAATGTCAACAAATATGGAAGTAATCGTCTTAACCCTCTCCACATATCCCGACAGTAAGAAAAAACTCACCTCAGTACGTGTTTCCAAACAGTTCACATTCCCGCCACTACCGGCGTTACCGTACGTATCGGTACGTACTCTTCAGAATGAACGCCGTACTTCCTAGGCAACTTCTCTTGCACATGAGTAATACGCCTCTGCGGAAGTGTAGGAATATTGAATTCTCTAGGCTCATCGGCTAGCCACATGACGGCATACAGCGAGCCATGACACACTTTGAATTGAACACGCAGTAGTCTTATGCTGCGTTTATGTTCCTTGCAACGTTCCATAATGGTGCGTCCCGTCTGCCCGATGTAGCATTTCCCACACTCACAAGGTATTTTGTAGACACCAGGTGTCCTAAGACCAAGGTCCTCCTTAACTGGTCTCAGCAAGTCCTGGATCTTTGTGGGCGGCTTATGGATGGTCTTAATCCCGGGAAAACCGTTGTTAAATCATTGTGGCATGTATCGCACTCCACAAGGTCCTTTAACAGCCGGGCCAGTTTTGTTCTGAGACTCTACATACCCTCTTAAAAGGAATAATTATATTATAATTAAGAAATTGGGTATTCAGTGGTGGTTGGGAAGAGCGGTGGTCCTTAAATGGATGTAAAATAGTAATATACGTTACAAGAGCGGTATGTTGACGTTTTCATGGTCGAGGAAAAGATTGAAAAAGCGAAACGTAGTTGAGCTTTTTTAATTTCCGAGAACATGAAAACAAACATACCGCTCGTGTATCGTACATTATTTTGTGCGAAGATCGTTTATTACATACCTGAAAGACGAATTTTTAATTAGTTGCAATGAAATCTCCATCTTGGTTTCTGTTCAATGACGGCAACTTCGGGAAACCAAAACATCTTTCTTCAACATTGTTGCTATAAAATGTTTTCTGTGTTTACTATACTCCAGCAGGCCGTGATATACGTCTGTCTTTTTTTTCCCTCAATCTATAAATGCGAACTTAAAACAAACGGTAAGGTTATGTAATGATTTATTTTTCATTTTAATATTTTAACAATATTATTTATATAACATATTGCAGTAATAACATCGGCATCTGGAATCTTGTTGATTTTTTCACGGCTTCCTTAATGTTACTTGTATCAGGAATGCAATAAGTTTCGTGGAGTAGTAGACTTTACTTAATTTTTGCAAATATTTGAAAACAATAATTAACATTGCAATTTAGGTGAAATTGCAGTGGTAAGTTTCCAATTTATAATTATTACTATGTTAAACATCTCTAAAAATAATATGTTAAAAGCTTAAAGCAGTAAAATGAATGTCGCGCTTAAGCGGTAAGAAGAGGGAAATTGTTATGTGTGTTACGTTGGGAATACTGAATGTGGTATTTCACACTTACCGCGTATTGGTTCTGTGCGGAAAACAAGCAAATACGCACGATCTCGCACAAATACATTTTAAATATATTTGTACATCGGTTCCAAGAAAAATCGGTTTCTAAGAGAGATTTCACTGTAGTTTTTGTTGACAATGAGTTTTGAAAATAATGCTCACATCAGAATTCATCATATGTCAGTGGTAGTGCACCACTGCTAGCAACTTTTCCGCAATGTTTTCAGTAATAAAATTTCAGGATTGTAATAAGCAGCGGAAGGCGGGGCTGCAGAGGGTGTGCGGCAACAGTAAAGCTTAATATGGCAGATACGTTAATACGCGTACCTACGTCTAGATGCCCTTGATAGCGGAGCCCTCCGTATCGGCGCTGAAACACAATAGATAATGTCATCAGCCGTGATGATACGGCGCGGGAGTGCGTTGTTGTTTTGTTGGCTGATTCAATTAGCGGTAATGCACAATGTGGCGACGATGCCATCGAAGTCATTGTTCTCTCTCGTAGCCCCTGCGTCCTCATTCTGTATCAGACGCGATGTTTGTCCTTGATTCTGTGGTTATCACATAATGTGGCGTATTTATCTACTTCCTTCCGCATTTTGTATATAATGCACATTACAATATAGGTACATTTTATTCCTTTAACTTTTATTTCCTTCAAGCATAGAGAAATGGTAAGCAATATTACAATACAACAATGCATTTTACAAAATTTAAAAAAAAAAGTTCATTCATTCATTCATTTAGTGTTCTGCCCGAGGGTAGCCTATCACCACAGTCTAGTATATACAGTCACGAAGCTTGAGTTGTGAGTGTGCTAGGAACAATAGACTGTGTCGGTACTATTTCACATTGTCTGTAATGAGGCGATATTAGCGATCGTAGTGGTTAGCAACTGTCTATGGATGCATATTTACTACATATTGAGCTTCGTGACTATATATACTAGACTATGTTATCACTGCAAACCCAGGTTTCTCCAATCTTTCCTATTTTCTGCCTTCCTCTTTGTCCTCTCATGTGATTCATATAGCTTGATGTATATCTTCTGATGTCTTCTTCTGCCTCGAACTCTTCTCCCGTTCGCCATTCCTTCCATTGCATCTTTCAGTATGCAGTTTCTTCTCAGACAGTGATCCAAACAATTTCTTTTTCTCTTCCTGATCAGTTTCAGCCTCATACTTTCTTCACCCACTTCTTCCAACACAGCTTTATTTCTTATTCTGTCTGTTCACTCCACACGTTCGGAAAAAAATGTGTATTGTACAGCATTTTGTGCACGACAGTATATTCTGAAAATAATATTAAAAAAAAAAATCTTAATATACAGTACGTACATTACACTATGAACAGCTGACTGAAGGGTTCAATCCCCGACGTAGAAGCGAATTTTTCTCCATTAATAACTGATGGTAACCGTAACAGATAATTCTGTAGGACCAAAAAATAATTTTTATGTACAAGTTTGAATTGTTTAAATAAAGTTCAGTACATTTCAAATGCAGTGATTTGTTTCGTATAATATATATTAATTAACACTGCCTTTTGCGTATCAATTTTACATGCATTGTAGGATTGTAGCATACATAGAAGGCAGTGGTTTTCATTACAACTCTAGAGCAGTTATTTGTAATATTTCAACATACTTATGGCCTAAGTGGTTTCGTAATATCCCAATATTAGCTTAGTATTCTAAATTAATCTTAACTTCTTTGTTAGTAAATGGATCTTTGGTTATACTAGTGGGGCCCGGGTTCAAATCCTGGTTGAGGTTTATTTTTCGGTGTTTTCCCTCAACTCATTAACAGCAAATGCTGGGTAACTTTCGACACTGGACTTTGGACTCATCTCGCTAGCATTATCACCATCTTATTCATACGCGAGATAACCATAGCAGTTGATAAAGCGTCGTAAAATAACAATAATAATGCATGTGAATGGATGTTAAAAAACAAAGGTATACGAGACAATTAAACATAAACGGAATCATGTGTTGCAGATTTAGGGGAAGATTATCGTTAGGAAGACGTAGAAAGGGATAGTTGGAAAATAGATGAAGACGTAACAGGCCAGTGGCTTAATGCATGAGGTGCAAAAGGAAGAACGTTGCGGATCACTAAGCACAACATCCAGAACCACTAGTGGTCCGGAAAGTGAGGGGAGACGAGGCTTCCCCATGTCCTGATCCTGTAGGCCTATCTTGAATTGGATGGAGGCAGGTACAAATGTCTGGGGAACTGTTTTTTGACTCCTGAGAATTTGAAGGGGATCAAACCTGTAAATTATGCAAGTTTATATTTGCTTCTATAATCCATGTGGATGGGATGCACAATGGTCCAAACTAATATGCCTAAGTGCTTCATATCATTTACCATCGCCCTATGAAAGGAGAAGAATTGGTCCATGGATCAGTAAAGAAAAAGCTGATGCTTACAGTAGGCCTACACATTGTTCATATCACACACCCCGCAACACATTGTACGTATAGTCAACTTGTACAGCTTTAGACACAAAAATGACCGCTCTCATGTTGCATGAATTTGTCTAAATCCACTTCGGGCAGCACTTGGTTCACAGGACTAAGAAAAGGATGTTTATTTTCCTCCTAATTTACTCCTTGAAGATATCTTTGTTATAGATCAGTTATAAAATTTAATCTATGAACATACATAAAAAGCAACAAACAAAGGAAAAACAAAGCGTAGACGTGCATACGAAATTACGTGTATAAACTTAAACTCTCACGCAATCAGCCGAAGTTTTCCGAAGGGGACTTTGCGTATGACAGCCAGTTATTTATTTTCTCTAAAATGGTACACTGGCGCTGAAAGATATCCGACCCTATTAGTCGATAGTGATTGATAGTTTGTTCGTGTAAATATGGTTTTATTAGTTATGACTTATTATATGAATAGCTGGCGAAGATAGCAATCAATGTCGCTAACAATATATAATATACTCGCATTATAGAATTTCAAAGTTTCATCCCACTCTGCTGATTGTAAAAAATATTAGGTTTAGCAGGAAACCATTGATATTGTAGCTGATACGGAATCGTTGAATAACCAAATACAGTAATATGCCAGTATAACGAAATCCTAAGGACCTCTAAAAGTTACTTCGCTATAGTGAAATTTTACTGTTTTTAGAACATGGGAGGGGTGATAGTAGGAGAAGAAGAATGAAGTGCATAAGATTTGCTCATGATATGGCGTTGTTAGCAGGAGAGGAGACGATACTAAAAGATACCCCATTGAGGTAAATGACAGCTGTGAGCAGTACGGGATTAAGATAAATGCCAACAAGACGAAGACTATGGTTATCGGAAGAAAAATAAAGAAGATAGACGTGCAAATTCGAAATGAGGCAGTGGAGCATGGACAGTTTCAAATACTTAGGGTGTAGCCTACTATAATCAGTAACATGAGCTTCTGCCAGGAAGTCGAAAGGAGGATAACAACGGCAAAGGAAGCTTTTAATAGGAAAAGGAGCATCTTCTGCGGAACTCTGAAAAAATAACTAAAAGACTAGTGAAGTGTTTTGTGTGGAGTGTGGCATTGTACGAGGAGAATATGGACATTACGACCAAGTGAAGAGAAGCGACCAGAAGCATTTCAAATGTGGATATGGAGAAGGATGGAGCATGTGAAATGGACAGACAGAACAAGAAATTAAACTGTGCTAGAAAGAGTTGATGTAGAAAGAATAATGCTGTAACTAATTAGGAAGAGAATAAGAAATTGGCTTGATCACTGGCTAAGAAGAAACTGCCTGCCGAAGGATGCAGTCGAAGGAATGGTGAATAGGGAAAAAGTTCGGAGCAGAAGAAGATATCAGATGATAGACGACATTAAGATACATGCATCGTATACGGAGACTAAAAGGAAGGCAGAAAATAGGAAAGATTGGAAAAAGCTGGGTTTGCAGTGAAAGACCTGCCCTTGGGCAGAAAACTATAAATGAATGAGTGACATTTTGTTACCAGTATATCGAAAGAGAAAGACATGTTTGTTCATTTACCTTCACTTACGCCGTAAATTCCGCATATTTTGCGTGTAGGTATAGTAAATAACCTAACATAAATAAAAATATCAACTTGAATGTCATTTGAAATGAAAAAGTTCAAAGAAATGCATAGGAAAAGTACAAAATTCAAGTTTTATGAAACACTTCGTTGGACAAGAAGTGTCATATTTGTTGAGAAGCCATGTTGAGAAATTAATGAGCTGTGATTGGAGGCGCCATGTCGCGACATTAGTGAAGATTGGTAGATGGAAACTAAATGAGAAGAAGAACAAGGAACAACTGCATGAATAGAATAACGCAAAATTCATCATAGTAAACTTGGGTACTAAATTATTTAGCTGTAATTTGTCTATGGATTCTGTGGAGTAAACTGACGCATGACGTCACTCGGGAAAGGGTGGAGCCTGTTTCCTTCCCTTCCCCTAGCTAGCGATCGAGCGGGCGACAGTTCACATAGCGTGTTGTTCCCTCTCCCGCGGCCCCTTCATATCACATCCCTGCTACTCATTGGAGCAACCAGCTTGACGTCACGGCAGTTGCGCAGAAGACATATTTTGTGACTGGCACTCTACAGATTCGAGGTCCGGACTATAGATATTTAATGACCACGTGGCCACTATGCAATTGCGGTACAATTTAATATAAAGTATCCCTACTTGCTAATGAATTATACTTTATATTTAAAATATGTTTCGTTAAGGGAAGTGTTGGGTGAAATTTTTATTTTCTACATTTTTCAAGCTACGTCTTGATTTTTTGTACACATGATCACAGTGTGATAGATAATGATGTGGTGAAGTTTCATTTCTGAGTAATTAACAAAACATATTTTGAAAAATTTGCATATTTAAAAATGAAATGTGTTGTTCAGTTTTTCAGTAAAATGTCTGATTTTTTAAAATTTTACTTGGTTATTTAACGACGCTATATCAACTACGAGGTTATTTAGCGTCGATGGGATTGGTGATAGCGAGATGATAGGCCTATTTGGCGAGATGAGGCCGAGGATTCGCCATAGATTACCTGACATTTGCCTTATAGTTGGGGAAAACCTCGGAAGAAACTTAACTAGGTAATCAGCCCAAGCGGGAATCGAACCCGCGCCCGAACGCAACTCCAGATCGGCAGGCAAGCGCCTTAGCCGACTGAGCTACGCCGGTGGCTCGATTTTTTTTTTTTTTTTTTTTTGCAAGACCAGTAACATATTTATTAGTTTTTCTACATCTTTACTATAAAAGGGGGAAAACATTTTTATAGTAATAATTATAGTTATGGTTTATTTAACTGCCGAGATTATATCAGCGTCGTCGGTGTGCAGGAATTTTGTCCCGCATGAGTTCTTTTACATGCCAGTAAATCTACTGACATGAGCATATTTAAATGCCATCGACCTGGCCCGGGATCGAACCCGCAACCTAGAGCACATAAGGCCAGCGCTATACCTACTACGCTACCCAGGCCGACAACATTTTTATATAACCATTGCACATCCAAAAATAAAAACTTTCCATTGCTACTATAAATATTTCATTTTTTATTTCAAAAAGTATTCATTTAATCATAAAAGTTCTTATTTATTATTATTATTATTATTATTATTATTATTATTATTATTATTATTATTATTATTATTAATTGTCTTATTTTTTATACTTTATACTTTGTATGTCTCATTTATTTTGACCTGCTGTTCATATTTTATTATGCTTTTTTCTTTCTTTCAGTATGTTATATATTATCTCTGATTTTTACTTACTCATTGTTTACATTTTATTATTATTATCGTATTCAGTTTTGTGTGTAAAATTGTAGTGTACTTTGTAAATTTGTAGTATTTTTTTGTAACGCAGTTTTACTCCTGGTTGAGTGTTAGAGAAGGCCGTATGGCCTTAACTCTGCCAGGTTAAATAAATAATTTTTATTATTATTATTATTATTATTATTATTATTATTATTATTATTATTATTATTATTATTATTATTATTATTATTATTATAAAACCCATGGACTATTTTGTTAATCACAATGTAGGCCTATAGAATGTAGTAAAAATTTCATGTTCCTAATATCAAAATTGCACACAGAACTGCACGCATTGTATTCTTCACCTGACATAATTAGGAACTTGAAATCCAGACGTTTGAGATGGGCAGGGCATGTAGCACGTATGGGCGAATCCAGAAATGCATATAGAGTGTTAGTTGGGAGACCGGAGGGAAAAAGACCTTTAGGGAGGCCGAGACGTAGATGGGAGGATAATATTAAAATGGATTTGAGGGAGGTGGGGTATGATGATAGAGACTGGATTAATCTTGCACAGGATAGGGACCGCTGGCGGGCTTATGTGAGGGCGGCAATGAACCTTCGGGTTCCTTAAAAGCCATTTGTAAGTAAGTAAGTAAGTAAGTAATATCAAAATTGTAAGAGCCTTTACAGTTCGAAGGTGACGAAATGTGCTGAAAAAAAAAGTGAATAAAATAGCTTGTAAAATTTGTATGGATTAAAATTCAAGGGTATAGCCATTTATATATTGTGTAATTTTTATGCTTTCAAATGCCGCAGAACGTTGAAATTTGCTCAACATATAAATAAGAGATTGCCGATTCATTTTCCGCAAGAAAACGAAAATGTGATATTTGATTGAAAATGATCAAAATTTCTCGTCTCCCCCTTATATAATAGATTCTTTTCGGCAAGAGAGCGAAATATTTATTTCGTTATAATTTTTTATTTTGTAAACACAAAATTCGTTAAAATGAAATATTTTAACACTAATTCATAACGAATGTAGTTCAATCATATGGGCGGAAAAGACAGGTGACTGTAAGTAATTTCATAATATTGAATATTTTGTTATACTGATATTCTTTATGATGACGTTTTATTGTAAATTAATTAAAATAATAAAAAGTACCATTCGTTACATCAGAACACTCTAAAATTGGAGATTCAGGAGGTTTCTTGCACAAGAATTCAGTGCACCTCTTTAGCATGCAGATAAGATTCTAATCTAAGTGTTCACATAGGCTTCCGCGGCTGGTGTACATAGTCTGTGGATAAACTTCGAGGCTTCTACCGCGTTGTCTTGGTGTTGGTGGCTGACGTTTCGACCGCTGTGTGGTGGTCATCCTCAGAGGACTGATTTTCAATGCTGATTTAAGATGTGATTTATTGTTTCGAGCACCCGCAGGATAAAAAGCATTTGTCATTATACCCGTATATTCATATTTTAAAATAATTATTCTCTTTTCACTGTATATAGCCTATACTGTGCTCCAACATTTCAGTTGTTGACTTAAGCTTGTAAGTAGCTTGGAGAGCTTCCCTGAGGTTATATCAGCAGTAATAGTCTACTATGTTATCTCCCCACTTCCCTTGATAACGTTTCTCTATACTTTCAATTGTATATTTCAGACTATACCGCTAGTGCCGCCATCCTGTGCCAAGCCTTAATAATGAGTAGAGACCAGCTCAGTATGAAGACAATTTTTACAAAACGTGAAATTTGTTGTGGCAAAATATGAAATAAATAGCCTCCTGAGTCCTGAGACATTTTTTGTTTTATTGTTAAAGCTCGATATAATAAAATTCTACACTTAAAAAAAAAAGTCCCCGAAATGAGGAAAAATGCTGAAAAAATTCTACAGCTAGGAAACAATTGCAGGTATATTATACTATACTTCAGGTCTCTACACATACGTCTTGCATCATATTTTTTAACCTTAAAATATAACGTTTACTGTAGGTATAATTACTTCGAAAGCAAGTCCTAAGGTGTCTTGGCGTTGAGTTGCTGGTCGTAATTTTTATTTATAAATAGTTGAAACTCGTATTGCAATAATTGATTATCTCTCTGCTACTTGTTTCTTTGTTTGCCAACATTTAAAACTGCAAATTCTTTACAGTACTAGAAAACATGCTTTGCGATCGTCATTTATTTACCGCATAGGTAGTCAACTGAAAATGGCGGTTTCGTTCAAACGTTTTGGTGAAGCTAACATTAATGAAATAGAATTTACTTGTTTATTTATTTATGTATTTATTTATTTATTCATATATCTATTTATTTATTCATATATCTATTTATTTATTTATCTATTTATTTATTTATTTATTTATTTATTTATCTATTTATTCGAATGACAGGTACATAGATAACTTATCTTTGATTTAAACACAATCTCAAGATTAAAGCAATATAACTTGATACAACTTAAAATTAAATCTAATAAAGTAACTAAACAAAATCCTTAAAGAACTAAAAACTAAGAACTAAACAGAGGCATGAGGCTTCTCACTTCCCAGTTTCTGGCACATGAAATAGAATTTAGTAAGTCAATTAATATTTTATTCTATTAGAGTACTTTATTTCTTTTAATCTTTATTTACTTTCTTTTAATGGTGTAATAGTCAATTAAATCCCACTCGAGTTTTGATTTTCTCTAGATAAATCCATATCTCTAGTGCGATTACTGGCGATTACTGTTGATAATATGTGTGTATTTATTATATCAAGTGTTTTCATTCTACCAGTATATGATCGATGCAGTTTTTTCCTTGAGTGTAAGATACATTTAGTAATAATACGGACTTTAAGTTTATTTGTTCTGTTATTTTTCTTCGATTATGATTTTAGATCTTACTTAAGTCACATAAAGCATATTGTAAGTTGTTTTCCAATTCGTATAAAATTGTCAGGTGTTCAACTAACAATAAATTGTTTAAAATTATGTTGTAGTAGGTGAATGATACTCGGGAGGAAATTAAACGCAGAATAAATATGGAAATGCCTGTTATTATTCGGTTGAGAAGCTTTTATCATCCAGTCTGCTGTCAAAAAATGTGAAAGTTAGAATTTATAAAACAGTTATATTACCGGTTGTTCTTTATGGTTGTGAACTTGGACTCTCACTTTGAGAGAGGAACATAGGTTAAGGGTGTTTGAGAATAAGGTGATTAGGAAAATATTTGGGGCTGAGAGGGATGAAGTTACAGGAAAATGGAGGAAGTTACACAACACAGAACTGCACGCATTGTATTCTTCACCTGACATAATTAGGAACATTAAATCCAGACGTTTGAGATGGGCAGGGCATGTAGCACGTATGGGCGAATCCAGAAATGCATATAGAGTGTTAGTTAGTTGGGAGGCCGGAGGGAAAAAGACCTTTGGGGAGGCCGAGGCGTAGATGGAAGGATAATATTAAAAAGGATTTGAGAGAGGTAGAATGTGATGATAGAGACTGGATTAATCTTTCTCAGGATAGGGACCAATGGCGGGCTTATGTGAGGGCGGCAATGAACCTCCTGGTTCCTTAAAAGTCATAAGTAAGTAAGGTCAATGAAATGTGCATAGGTAAATTGAAATCTCGTCCTTTTTAATAGTTTATTTATTTTATATTATAGTTATAAAACGAATATCTGGTATTGTGTTTCGTAGTTTGATTCCTTGCGGCATTTGCGCCACTATAATACTTGCACTCGTCATTGTTTGGGCACAAGGCGCAAGGGTTTGCAAGCCTGCTTACAATGCGGGCTGGAAGTTCCTCCGAAAGGGGTTGTGTTGATGACGTAGAGAGGGATTGGGGTGCTTGTGGGTCTACAGAAACCATCAGGCATGAAAGGGGTTTGAAGTAATAGAGATGAATAATACTATCAAGGTCTCCGATATGATGTGACGTGGAACAGGGGGAAGTTGCACAATGAAGTTAGAGTGTGATAGACCCGGATATTTGCCAGCTGATAATGAAATTCATTATTCGACTGGTCACGTTACAGCCCTGTCTAATTGGCCGTTCTTCCACGAGGCGCCGCTTCATACATTCGTCAGTGTAGCGTCATGCATAGGCCTATCCCTTGCAGCCACCAAACCGCTAAGCTCGCGTTTTCGTCCACGAAGCGTATAGCAATAATCAGCTTTTATCTAGTGACAACGTATTGAGCGATGAAGAAGTTATTGCCTCATTCGGAATCGCAGACAGAGAATGCTCCGAGTTGACCATACCTACATATTTATTTATTTATTTATTTATTTATTTATTTATTTATTTACTTACTTATTTAATTCAATTTATTCAATTTCTTCCATTTATTCCATTTATTCCATTTATTCAATTTCTTCCATTTATTCCATTTATTCAATTTATTCAATTTATTCAATTTCTTCCATTTATTCCATTTATTCAATTTATTCAATTTATTCAATTTCTTCCATTTATTCCATTTATTCAATTTCTTCCATTTATTCCATTTATTCAATTTCTTCCATTTCTTCCATTTATTCAATTTATTCAATTTCTTCCATTTATTCCATTTATTCAATTTCTTCCATTTATTCCATTTATTCAATTTCTTCCATTTATTCCATTTATTCAATTTCTTCCATTTATTCCATTTATTCAATTTCTTCCATTTATTCCATTTATTCAATTTATTCCATTTATTCCATTTATTCAATTTCTTCCATTTATTCCATTTCTTCCATTTATTCCATTTATTCAATTTCTTCCATTTATTCCATTTATTCAATTTCTTCCATTTATTCCATTTATTCAATTTCTTCCATTTATTCCATTTATTCAATTTCTTCCATTTATTCCATTTATTCAATTTCTTCCATTTATTCCATTTATTCAATTTATTCAATTTCTTCCATTTATTCCATTTATTCAATTTCTTCCATTTATTCCATTTATTCAATTTCTTCCATTTATTCCATTTATTCAATTTCTTCCATTTATTCCATTTATTCAATTTCTTCCATTTATTCCATTTATTCAATTTCTTCCATTTATTCCATTTCTTCCATTTATTCCATTTATTCAATTTCTTCCATTTATTCCATTTATTCAATTTCTTCCATTTATTCCATTTATTCAATTTCTTCCATTTATTCCATTTATTCAATTTATTACGGTCAGCGCGTCTTACCTGGTTGAGGTTTTTTCCGGGGTTTTCCCTCAACCCAATACGAGCAAATGTTGGGTAACTTTTGGTGCTGGACCCCGGACTCATTTCACTTGCATTATCACCTTCACATCATTCAGACGCTAAATAACCTAGATGTTGCGTTGATACAGCGTCGTAAAATAACCCAGTAAAATAAAAAAATCAATTTATTATTTAATTATTTATTCAATTTATTATCTAATTATTTATTCAATTTATTATTTAATTATTTATTCAATTTATTATTTAATTATTTAGTCAATTTATTATTTAATTATCTATTCAATTTATTATTTAATTATTTATTCAATTTATTATTTATTTACATATTTATTCTGGCGAAGTTAAGGTCATCAAGCCTTCTGTTCCACTTATGACTTTTAGAGAACCCGGAATTTCATTGTCGCCCTCACATAAGCCCGTCATCGGTCCCTATTCTGAGCAAGATTAATCCAGTCTCTACAATCATATCCCACCTCCCTCATCCACTTTAATATTACCCTCCCATCTACGTCTCGGCCTCCTCAAAGGTCTTTTTCCCCCTCCGTTCTCCCAACTGACACACTATATGCGTTTTTGGATTCGCCCATACGTGCTACATGCTCTGCCCATCTTAGACGTCTGAATTTAATGTTCCTAATAATGTCAGGTTAAGAATACAGTGCGTGCAGTTCTGCGTTGTGTAACTTCCTCCATTTTCCTGTAACTTCACCCCCTTAGCCCCAAATATTTTCCTAAGTATTTTATTCTCAAACACCATTAACCTTTGTTCCTCTCTCAAAGTGGGAGTCCAAGTTTCACAACCATACAGAACAACCGGTAATATTGCTGTTTCATGAATTCTAACTTTCAGCTTTTTTGAGAGCAGACTGGATGACAAAAAACTTCTCAACCGAATAAGAACAAGTATTTACGATATTTATTCTACGTTTCATTTCCTCCCGAGTATCATTTATATTTGTTACTGTTGCTCTAAGATATTTAAATTTTTTCATCTCTTCAAAGGATAAATTTCCAATTTTTATATTTCCATTTCGTATAATATTCTGGTCACGAGACATAATCATATACCTTGTCTTTTCGGGATTTACTTCCAAACCTATCTCTTTGCTTGCTTCAAGTAAAATTCACGTGTTTTCCCTAATAGTTTGTGGATTGTCTCCTAACATATATTCAAGTCATCCGCATAGACAAGCAGCTGATGTAACCCGTTCAAGTCCAAACCCTCTCTGTTATCCTGAACTTTCCTAATGGCATATTCTAGAGCGAAGTTAAAAAGGAACAGTGATAGTGCATCTCCTTGCTTTACCCCGCAGTGAATTGGAAAAGCATTAGATAGAAACTGGCCTACATGGACTTTGCTGTACGTTTCACCGAGACACATTTTAATTAATCGAACTGATTTCTTGGGAATACCTAATTCAATGAGAATATCATATAAAACTTCTCTTTTAACCGAGTCATATGCCTTTTTGAAATCTATGAATAACTTATGTACTGTACTGGCCTATTATATGGGGGCAAAATACAAATATACGGGAATTTGTTACCACCGAAGAAAAAATTTGGAACGTCTCCCTGTAACATCTCTCCTAGTGTGATCTGGTACCATATGATTGTAGTATGACGGGTGACGGTGAAGACGAATATGGCTGACGGCGACGGGGAAGAAGAACATGATCGTCGATGGTGAAGATGATAATGGCGACAAATAAGACGGCAGAGGCAATGACATTTCCTTTTCGCCCCGATCTTCGATGTTGTCCACACCTGTGGAGTAACGGTTAGCGCGTCTGGCCGCGAAACCAGGTGGCCCGGGTTCGATTTCCGGTCGGGACAAGTTACCTGGTTGGGGTTTTTTCCGGGGTTTTCCCTCAACCCAATATGAGCAAATGCTGGGTAACTTTCGGTGCTGGATCTCGGACTCATTTCACCGGTATTATGTTGAAAAAGCGTCGTAAAATAACCTACTAAAATAAAAATAAAAAATCTTCGATGTTGTCGGGAAAGTATACCGGGAATTGATCGGTAAAACTAATGAACAAAGCGACTTCGGAGCAGGTTTTCTTGATGTCTTTCGTTTTCCCATCATCTTCTGAGTACTCTAATTTCATTAGTTCCGGGATCACAATTTTCAGTCTATGAATAGTATCACTAAATAAATAAATAGTGTATTCGAGAATTACGTAGAAGTCCTCTCTCTATATTCAGGTTTTGCCTGGTAGTTTTTTTCTGCCTCACGAATGGGAGAACATATTACGTAACAGTTCTTACGGTAAAGAATTCTGATCGATTTCATGTCGGACTTCGAGACTCTCAACTTTTTTAGTAACCATGGTGATAAGAAAATTCCATGCTGACAGTCACTATAAGTGCCTTTGACAGCTGTTGCAACGTAATTAAGCATTCCGCTGATGCAACGCTAAGCAAAACATGAGAATCTCTTGCCCTTGGCCAGTGTTTGTTGCCTGTTATAGATTATACGACACTCTGCCCCTGGAATTAAATCCTGGTGTCCCCGAATGCGAAATGTAACGTTAATTGAACGGCTTTAAGAATATTCACATATCGGCAAGCTCGAGTTTAAATACAGTTTTTGTGGATCTGATGTTCTCGGAGTATTCCCCCTCGCTTTATTCGATGTGCTGTAAGGTACTGCACAATGTTGTATTCTGGACGTCTTCTATTACTGGATAAGGTATACCTTCTAAGAGACGAAAAGCAGACAAAAATTTCAGGAAAAAAAAATATATAGAGTGAGTTGTAATTATGTACAGGGACATCATTTTATTTTTACTAACGTTTTTAATATTAACCTGGCTATACCTTTAGAGAACCGGAAACACAGATTGCTCCCACTTCCACGACTGTAGTTCGATGATAGTGGCGTAACACACAAACAAATCACTTTACTAGGTATAGAAGGGAAGAAAAGTAGTTCATCCATTTACGCAAACTAGGAAATATCGCGAGTTTGAGTTCGATAATTTTCATTAGGTTTTTGTTTAATCTTAATACAGTACTGTATTAAGAATAAGTGTTTTTACTCACGATCTGAACGTATTCATTATGCAGTGTATATTATACTGTCTACAGCACATTAGCGTACAATATAGAGAATGAAGTTAAATTGAAAAATAATCATAATATGGATATTTACAAATATTTTTCAAAATGGTGGCCGTTCATTTCGATACAGGCTTCAGTTCTTTTGTGCATATTATCGCACTATAGACTATTGCATCTAATTCCAATTACCAGTTTCGTCCTTCGTACCAGTAACTCGTGTTGAAATAATTCTGTACCTCCTCTATAAAAGAATACCTTACGTAATGTAAATTCAATCTTCACTTCTGCCCGACGGCACAGATAAAATCACTCAGACATGCTATCTACTGTCCGTCCAAGTGGTTATGTCGCAGGATCGTAGAAAGGGGGAAAATCACGTGACAGTGAATTACTTAACGAGGTCCTTTTATTTAAGTTATTTTAAACAGTTGTATAATATTACGTAAACGTCTAATTCCTAGCAGAAATTAATGTTTTCAGAAAAGAGCTAAGACAGCCCTGCTTTTACAGAGGGGCGAACAGAAGCAGGTGGAGGAAATAGGGATGCGACGTAGGCAAACGGACAGTATCTGTGCGAAAATATGATTGAATATTGAAAGCTCTTTTGTCACTGGAAAACGCGAACATATTTCTGGAACGTACTATACTCATAACTCAGTGCTGTTTACTATATTCGGTCTTGGATCTGTGTGTAGAGGACAGTTTGAACTTCATTAGTAGAAGGGGTGGGAGTGAAGTACATTCAAAAACTCAGGTACAATAAAAATTGAAGTAAAAATAAAATGATGTCGCTGTACTATAACGTATTGCAGCGTATTCTATAGCCTACATCAAAACAAATATATTTTGTCATACAAACGTATACTCGATACTGCATTGTTATCAAGATATGGCAACATTACGTTATTTCATAGCTAGTCTATCAATTACCCCTGGCTAAAATCGGAACTAACAATCGGTGTTGTTTTGTGATTAAAAAGAGATGTATTCATGGTTGGCCATGTCTTGTAGTTATGGTGACGTTTTGTTGATTTGATAAGTTTTTTTCTCTCTCGCTGTTATTTATACTCGCTTTAACATCTCTGGTCATATCGCGATTTAATCTTCTGTGTGAAATTGTTGTGTACTATTGTTGAGACTGGTTCTATTGTTGTGAACTAGATGGCGACTGTATATGTATTACTGATTTGTTATGAATATGATTTCGGTGATGAATGAGGCCAGTGATATTCAGGGATGTTGTGGCCTGAATTTCCTTGCATTTGCCTTACTGTTGAGGGAAAACCCTGAAAAAAACTCAACCAGGAAATTCAACCCTACCGGGAATCGAACCCTGCCCTCTGCGTAAGAAACCAGTGTTATTTTTAGTTTACTGAATTGCATAACACTAATCTGAGTTACAATACTCAACATCATGAATCAACAAAATGTCGCCATAACTACACGACATGGCCAACTATGAATACATCTTTTTTTTAACCACAAAACAACATCAACTGTTAGTTCCGATTTTAGCCACGAATAATAGGTACACTAGCTTTAAATTAACGCAGTCTTGATAACAAAACAGTATCGGCTATACGTTTGTGCGACAAAATATGTTTGTTTTGGTGTATAGAATACTCTGCAATACTTACTGGACAAGAAGCGGAATGTAAGCTTACTTCGTTCACAAGTTACAATGTTATTCATTACATTAAAGCCTCTTTGAGCTTGCACGCTGCTAATGGTGATAGAATTTATTATTTTTAGCCTTGACTATAATTAATGGCAAAAAGGCATTGTTCTTTCCAATTAAGTTATCCTCCACGAGATCTAGGAAGTCATAATTGAATAATTGTTTTCATCAGTTTGACAACTAGGACATGTAGAATTATTCAATTTATTTGAGGGTTATCTCAAAATCTGCTCTTGAAGACAATCACTTCCCTAGCATTTGTTTGTTTCTATCACTTTCTTAGCATTTGTTTTTTTGTTTGCCAACATTTCAAACTGAAAATTCTTTACGGTATTATAAAACATTTTTTGCGATCGTCATTTATTTCCCGCATAGATAGTTAACTGAAAATGGTGGCTGCGTTCAAACGTTTTGGTGAAATAGAATTTTAGTAAGTCAATATCTATTTTATTGTAGGCCTATTAGAGTACTTTATTTCTTCTAACCTTTATATACTTTCTTTTATTTTTATCACATCCCTATCATTTGTTTCTTTGTTTGCCAACATTTCAAACTGCAAATTCTTTACGGTACTACAAAACATTCTTTGCGATCGTCATTTGTTTACCGGATAGATAGTCAACTGAAAATGGCGGCTCCGTTCGAACGTTTTGGTGAATCTAACATTAGTGAAATACAATTTTAATAAGTCAATTAATATTTTATTGTATTACAATACTGTATGTCTTCTAATATTTATATACTTTTTTCTAATCGTGTAATAGTCAATTAAATCCCACTCGAGTAGTGATTTTCTCTAGATAAATCAAAACCTCTAGTGAGATTACTGTTGATAAATGCGTTTCTGACCGGAAACTTCCGCACACAGAACATATTACCCTACTCGATGAGGTGATGTGCCAGCAGGGTGTAGCGAACGCACAGATTGGAATTACTTTCGCCTGCGATGCGTCCTCGTGCTGTGTAGCGACGAGCACAGAGCGCGCTGCGACCTACATCCACGATTGATATCGATTACTCGAATGAAATCCCTGCGTACGAAGCGCAAGCACGTCTTTTCCTTCCGGAAGTCGAGCGTTGTTTCACATCGTCTCCGATCTAAATGGAACGATGGCAACCTCGCTGTGCTCTGCTATTGTTCTGTTGCATTGTTGAGCTCCGAGATGAATTTAAAGCTTGTAGTACGTTAGAATCGTTCTATACGTTGCCTGTTCAGGGACTTCATTATCTTTGCTTCTTCATTTTAGAATGTTGGGTATCGAAAGACTGGGAACTGCTCTAGTGATTAACACTTACAAGAAAAAAAAAAAAGCGACGCTGGATTTATAAAGTCCTTTGTATTGCGTGAATTCAATTATTGGTCTGACCCAATATTTTGGGTTTGCCCGCGACACAGAATAGCTCACAATAAAATGTAAAATGAAAAATTATATAAACAGGTTTCAGACAAAATTGATTAAGACGTAAGAAAAAAAAATAGAACCAAATATAATTTAAATTGAATGTACACCATAAAGATGCTCTCGAAATATCGCTACAGAAAACTTTATTATGGTGGTGACGATGGCATCTTGAAGATATCTCGTCAGCTTGTATTTTTCCCTCCACTTTACAAAGGCTTTCGGAATGGTGCCTCTCGCTCCGAAGAAGAGACCGGTAACTGTGATTTTTTCTTTGTTGTATTTCGCTGATAGGTGCTGAATCGTGGGCTCGTAGATTTTCTTTTTCTCTTCGTTCACTTCAGATGGTTGAGTGGCTGAGATTTCAAATCTGATCGTAGGATCAATTATTTCGGCTGTCTGTTTATTCCTATTTATAGCTATGATATCGATCCCACGATGCTCCCACCATCAGCAATACAATGAACTTCCTCGTGAACGTCTAGATTTTTGGATCGAAGTGCATCTGCGATCATAGAACGTTTGATGTTGTGACGTTTTATTCTGAGTACTTCTCCCTCTGGTATGTTTTTGGTATGTTGTTTTTAGGTTAGGTAAGGATGAATTTAAGGATTAATTAAATACTATAACAGGCAGGATGAGTACACTCTATTAAAAATTATGAGTGATACAGACTGTGTGGAAAACTTCAATAACAATGAAGCGAAAATAAGAGAAGAAAAAATTAAAAAGGTAGGCCTACACGATAGTCCTTGCAAGGGATATTTTGGGCTGGGAGAAAGTGTTATTTGAGCTCCAAGCCTGTTCGCCACTTGTCTCACTCAGACTTTCGCGAATCCAGTTGAAAGAATATTAAATAATTTTGAAAAGGGAGAACATAGTAGCTACAACATGAAGGGGAAGAATATCTTAAGCACGACAAAAACAGCAACGTGGTAGAGACATGAATTAATCAGTCAATTAATTAATTAATGTGTGAATGAATCAATCAAAGAGAAATGGGAGGAGAAACGCCTAGATGCATTTAAAATGTGGATATAGAGTAGAATGGAGGGTGTGAAATGGACAGACAGAATAAGAAATGAAATTGTGTTGAAGCGAAGAAAGAATAATGCTGAAAGTGATCAGACAGAGATAAAAAAATTGGCTGGACCACTGGGTAAGAAGAAACTGCCTACTGAAGGATGCACTGGAATAAATGGTGAACGGAAGAATCGATAGTTTGGAACAGAAGAAAATATCAGATGACAGACAACCTTGAGATATATGGATCATATGCAGAGACGAAGAGGAAGGCAGAAAATAGAAAAAAAAAATGCTGAGTTTGCGATTAAACATCTCAGTGCATAGGTTAACACCTTCAAAATATCTTTTTTTAATTATGTTAAAAATATCTACTAATTTTACTCAAGTTTATTTTGGTGAAACAATTACTTGAATGTCTATATTATGGGTAGTTTTAAATGTATGAATTTTAATACAAGTCGCTGCACGTGGTATTATATCTCATATTATATCTTTAACGCTCAGACTAAAATGGAATAAGAAGAACAAGAAGAAGAGTTTTGAGTAGGAGCAGTGACGTCGCCAGGATCAGAGCAAGGGGGGTGCGGATGGGGTGCGAGATTTAAAAATGGGGTGCAAGCTGTAAAAATGTGGTACCTACATAAAAGATCCAAAGTGTTCTCTCATGCACTTGCGCGCATACTATACATCTGTTTATTAATAATATTATTATTATTAATATAATATAAATTTAGCTTCCCTTATGAAAAGGTTGCCAGACTTGACAAAGCATATTACATATAATTTGGAAACACACCTAAAAGGTAAAATGATTTACATTTGAAACGGTTAAGGAATCGAATATACAAAATGTCAGAAAAATTTACGCCTAAGTAGCGTTTGTGCTCATTTAAAGTTAAGAAAGGGGGGAAAAAATATCAGATAGGTTAGAATGATTGGAATGCCATATACCGCGAGAAAAATAATAGTACGGATTGCTTGGCATTGATATCTAAACCAATTAACAGCCATCGGCTAAGATAACTTGAAATTTCCATTATTATTATTATTATTATTATTATTATTATTATTATTATTATTATTATTATTATCTGAATAATTTCAAGGGAAAAATTGTTCCGGGGCCGGGTATCGATCCCGGGACCACTGGTTGAACGTACCACCGCTCTTACCAACTGAGCTACCCGGGAACTCCACCCGACACCGTCTCAACTTTTCCCTTTATATCCACACAACTCGCGTGGGCTGACGAAATGCCAGAGACCCACATCGAGTGCACACAATCTCTGTGTGACTTGGAATTGTGGTTTTCTGTTAACGTACACAGTGACGTATATATTATGCAAATCTAGTCTTCCAGGTAAAGCTCCCTGTAAAGCAGATTTGAATAGCGGTGTCGGGTGGAGTTCCCGGGTAGCTCAGTTTGTAAGAGCGCTGGTACGTTCAACCAGAGGTCCCGGGATCGATACCCGGTCCCGGAACAATTTTTCCCTTGAAATTATTCAAATCTGGTTTACAGGGAGCTTTACCTGGAAGACTAGATTTGCATTATTATTATTATTATTATTATTATTATTATTATTATTATTATTATTATTATTATTATTATTATTATTATTGCTCATCACATCCATTACGATACACAATATGACGTAGTTTTTTCACATCCAAGAAATTGTTTGTTTGTTTTAGTTCTTCAAAATAATTTATGCCTAGTATTTTGTTAATAAATTGCCATTTGGGGTGCGGAAAGTGGTGCTCCGATTTTTATGGGGTGCTTGCGCACCCTTTCGCACCCCCTAACGACGTCCCTGAGTAGGAGAATAGCAAAATGAATAATCGCTTTGTATCGTTATCAAGAAAGGTATTGTTCATATTCAGAATCAGACGTACAGTAGTCTTTGAAACGTCTTTGTAATATTCGAGGCCTGCTGTATTATCACGGAATAACCACTCGTGTGTTGTGGTTGCAGTTAAGCGCTAGGCTGAATTATCACCGCGGCGGCCCTTTCATCTAAAGCCGCTCATTTGCGAGTTAGCATTGCTCCTTGAATCCCGTTTATACAGTCTTCGCCCCCTTCTGGTTACAGAAGCATCCGATGACTGTGAATCCATTTAGAATCACTCCGCAGTCTCTCTGCTTCCCTCTGTTCTGGATTAGCGTAACACTCTATGGAACTCGCGTTTCCCGAGGGTGTTTGTGGTTATCTTTACTTAGATAGAGGCTTGAGTAGTCCTAAGGAAGGGAATTATTCTTCAACACAGAAGTCTTTGTTCCCGTTGCTAGCAAGGTGTCCTAAATATCAGGCCTGGAGATGGGTAACTCCAAGTAAAGGTCAAACACGTGCTGTTGGTATTTATGTAGGGGGAGTGGAGGAGAATGATTCTGTTTGAAATCCCCGAGGATTTGTAAGTTTAAAAAGCGTAAAGTTCTCTCAGGTGTCTATGCACTACGCCCTTGTTCTAGATTACGGTGAGTTCCGTTAGGAATGGAAAAACCCTCGCTGCCCATTTGATACAAAATAGTGTAGCCTTGTAAAGAAATATTCTTAGCCGCTGCCATCTCTCGATCCATACTGCATTACGGTACATCAATATTCTAGCAGATAAAAAGACTATTATTAAATTGACTGCAGAGTAGCTCACTTGGTAGAACAACTGACTGCGAACTGGAAGGTCCCGAGTTCTATTCCGGGTGGTGGCGGAATTATTTTCATTGCCAAACCCTCATGATGGCTCCGTAGCCCATTCAGTCTCCTTTCAAATTAAGTACCAGATCCTTTCCGGGGCTAAAAAGTCGTCGAAGCGTGGTACGAACGACACCACCTCATTCTAATGCCGAGGTCAAGAAAGCGCGGAGTTTTAACTCCATTCCACCCATGTGCGTGTGGCGTCTGAAGTCAAAGCTTTACCATTATTATTATTATTATTATTATTATTATTATTATTATTATTATTATTATTATTATTATTATTATTCAAATATCTTGGAGCAACAGTAACAAATATAAATGACACTCGGGAGGAAATTAAACGCAGAATAAATATGGGAAATGCCTGTTATTATTCAGTTGAGAAGCTTTTGTCATCTAGTCTGCTGTCAAAAAATGTGAAAGTTAGAATTTATAAAACAGTTATATTACCGGTTGTTCTGTATGGCTGTGAAACTTGGACTCTCACTTTGAGAGAGGAACAAAGATTGAGGGTTTTTGAGAATAGGGTTCTTAGGAAAATATTTGGGGCTAAGAGGGATGAAGTTACAGGAGAATGGAGAAAGTTAGTTACACAACGCAGATCTGCACGCATTGTATTCTTTACCTGACATAATTAGGAACATTAAATCCAGACGTTTGAGGGCATGTAGCATGTATGGGCGAATCCAGAAATGCATATAGAGTGTTAGTTGGTAGGCCGGAGGGAAAAAGACCTTTAGGGAGGCCGAGACGTAGATGGAAAGATAATATTAAAATGGATTTGAGGGAGGTAGGATAAGTTGGTAGAGACTGGATTAATCTTGCTCAGGATAGGGACCAATGGCGGGCTTATGTGAAGGCGGCAATGAACCTCCGGGTTCCTTAAAAGTCAGTAAGTATTATTATTATTATTATTATTATTATTATTATTATTATTATTATTATTATTATTGTCCCGCACCGTGGCGTCGTGGTCTAAGGCATCCTGTCTAGGACTCGCGTTACGAAATGCTCGCTGGTTCGAGTCCTGGGAGAAGAAATTTTCTCATGAAATTATTTCAGTCAGTGTATGGGACCGGTGCCCACCCAGATTTGTCATACATTTGGAGAGCTACGATAGGTAGCGTAATCCAGTTACGAAAGCGAGCTATAACGGCTGAGGCCATATAATAATAATAATAATAATAATAATAATAATAATAATAATATTAATAATAATAATCAGCTATAGATCTGGCCGCCATTTTCTTTTACTAGGCCTATTAATCACTGCTTATCACTTTTAACCGCTCGAATATGGCCGGTTGAAGATTACCATAGTTAATCTCCTGTTTAAGTTCTAACCGAGCTCGATACACCATAAAAATACTTAATCAGGAGTTTGGTGGCAATTTTAATCGGTGGTTACACTAACCGACATTGATGCACGGGGCTATAAGTTGACATAATTTCAGATATTAATCAAGCAAGGCAAACTAGTCTAAATTAAATTCAGATGCTATATTGCGCACTTTGTGTATATGTCGTATTGCATTATAAAATCTGTCGTCGATTTGCAAAAGGGAACATGTCCAAAAAACAAGGTGTTGGAAAATCGCAAAACCTATAATGAAGTTAACAAATTAAAATGTTGATATATTTGTTTCTAATTAGATCACTATGGATACATACATTCAGGATTCATGAACATTTTAATTTTTTAAGTTTCTTATGGTTTTTTGCGATTTCCCAACATTTTGTTGTTTTGGACGTATCTCGTTTTGAAAATCGACGACAGATACAACATAATATAATTATTACATAAACATAATTATTATTATTCCTTTATATAGCTAGTTATATGTGAAGAATAATAACTTTTTAAGCCGTGAACATTTATTTAGTAATACTAGTGTTTTAGGTTCAAGGTTGGTAGCATTGAAGTGTCAGCCACGTTTACTTCTTGGCACCTCACCATAACTACTGCAGGCTCTTTTTGTTGCTACCAGCAAACATTTTCAACAGTTATTTTGCAATTTCTGCAAGTGTTACAGTGCCGGTTTTCTTATGACCCAAAGACACCAGCAACCATGAAATTGACAGGTTTCGTACGTGCTGTGGTGACAGAGAAATAATTTGAGGAACGAAAAAGAAAATGTGGTGACAGTATTATTTGTTCTTGTCTATTTACCCTCTGGCAGTATTTCAGTAGCTACTATAATATAGTCCAAAGAAGAAATAATGACGGTTCGTGCAAAGCATGTTTTTGCACAGTTTACTCCATAAGAACACAAAATTCACAGGCTGATTTTTCGAGACTGGGCCTGGGACAACTATAAGCACTTAAAGGGGGATACGTGTTGGTAATTTTGGGTCAAATATCTAATATTTTTGTGAACAGTGAATTAGCAATCTGTTATTTTAATGTTGAGCAAGTTTCAGTGTTTTGCAGGCTTGGAAGCATAAAAAATTCATACTTACTTATTTACAAATGGCTCTTAGAGAACCCGGAGGTTCATTGCCGCCCTCACATAAGCCCGCCATCGGTCCCTGTCTTGAGCAAGATTAATCCAGTCTCTATCATCATATCCCACCTCCCTCAAATCCATTAAAATATTCTCCTGCCATCTACGTCTCGGCCTCCCCAACTAACATACTGTATGCATTTCTGAATTCACCCATACGTGCTACATGCCCTGCCCATCTCAAACTTCTGGATTTAATGTTCCTAATTATGTTAGGTGAAGAATACAATGCTTGCAGTTTTGCGTTATGTAACTTTCTCCATTCTCCTGTAACTTCATCCTTCTTAGCCCCAAATATTTTCCTTATTCTCAAATATCCTTAACTTCTGTCCCCCTCTCAAAGTAGGGTCCAAGTTTCACAACAACACAGAACAACCGATAATATACGTGTTTTATAAATTCTAACTTTAAGCTTTTTTGAGAGCAGACTGGATGACAAAAGCTTCTCAACCGAATAATAGGAGGCATTTCTCATATTTATTCTGCGTTTAATTTCATCTCGAGTATCATTTATATTTGTTACTGTTGCTCCAAGATATTTGGATTTTTCCACCTCTTCAACTTTCAAACATGTTTGCCTAATTTATTGTTATTATGTTTGAAAGTGGTTTTGAAGTTACGAATAATAATATTATACCTCTGGAATTTCTACAATAATAATTTTTATCCACTTTGATTATGCAATGTGGACTTTACATCAGTAATAAACATGCTATAAACGTATTCATTACGCATCCAGTTAGGCGATGGTACTTCTATTACGCAGCTAGTTAGGTATTGATACTATTACCTAGCCGGTTGCGTAATGTGAACCATACATTAAATTAATTTAAATGAAATCGATTTGATTTTATTTATTATAAAAATTAGTTCTAAACGTTTCTACATTTTTATTGAAACACCACTCTTCAGATTTTTTATATTCCATTACACGGGATTTCGATGGTACTAAACATTCAATTGTAGAATTCGCAGCATTTCCAATATCTGAATCCTCGTTTGAACTCATTTTAACAATGTTTGTTTATTTCTCCTAGTATTGCTGTTCTTCTGTTATAAATAAAAACCTATCGTGTTGAAAACTAATAAAACAAACATAAACGAATCGTCTCTCGCAGAAAGAAACTAATAATAATACAATCGCCTCTCCTCAAAGGACATGTTCAAAGGCAATAAAAGAAACAATTACTTAAAAAAATAATTTTATAATATGGAAGTGGATAAAATGTTGTACGATATAGTTATCGTAAATAACTATTAACTTATTTATTTATTTTATTGCTAGTAAGTTTGAAATGAATACAAGTTAATAAATACTAGCCCACTCCTGAATGAGTAAGACTCGTGCTCAGGAGGAGATTCCAATACAAACAAAAATTAAATTAAATTTGAGCGTGAATACAGATTAAAAAGTGTTTAATATGTTTAAACCTAAACTATAAATCCAATACAATTTTTTTATTTATTTTTTTTATTAATTTGGAGCGGATTCGTGGTTAAAATAATATTGGAATAAAATTTGTTTAATAATCTGGGACCTTGACTCATGCTATGATAAAAAGTTGCATTGGTTTTACATTTTGGTTCACATAAACGCAGAGAATTCATATTTTTAGTTCTATATTTATGTATATACCTTTCAAAGTTATTAAAATTTCTATGAAAATATTTTAATAAAATAAAATAATACATTTGTTTAATATTGAAAACTTTGAAGTGTTTAAACAACAATTCAGTTGGGTAATATTTCTGCTTTTTTAAACAAATGTTTAACACTTTTTTGTAGTAAAATTAACGGATAAAGGTTGGATTTATAAGTTCCATCCCAACCTATAATACCATATATAAATATAGATTGAAATAATGCTAAATAAATTATACGTAAACAGTTAATTGACAAAATATTTCTTAGAACAACAAAGTAACATAATGTTTTACGTAATTTATTACAAATATAATGATTATGTTTATTCCATTTGTAGGTGTTAATTACAGCAACCGTTTTCCAATCGGTTGATCCTTATTTTATATTACCGATAAATAATTTTGGAATGATCCTCATTATTGTTTTTGTTAAGACCTTATTTTATTTCTTCTTCTGGTACAACATTTACGTTTTATTCAGTCTTCTTTATTTTCTTCCGTACTAGCTTCACATTGATGTTAGCTATTACGTAAGCATTCCTGAAACAGTTGACTAACATTTCCAGTTGGATGCGCAACAATGCCGTCGAATATGCATCAAGTTCATCTCTTACAGAGAGTAGAAGTGCTTAGGAAAACAAAGAGATACCAAGTTACTCAGGCTTTGACAACTTACAAGATTGGCAAGTTTCAAAGATGTTTGTTTCCCTTGATGAATCATCCTACGTTACAACACTAATTGCCATCACGTCTCCCCCCCCCCCCACGTTTCATATCTCTGTTCTATTATGAAGGCAAGTCAGCACGTTCCTTCATTGCCTTTTCCATCACAACGCGTAGAGGTCCCATCGTAGTATAAGTCAGTCAAACGTTTCTCATTTGTCCCGTAAAATACGGGAACGTCTCTTTCTTTGCTAATGCGTCCCGTTGTTCCGAAATAAGTCTCCGGAATATATTTTTGTTCCGTATTTGTAAATTAGTGGCCTAAAAACTGGGAATATCAATTACATACTATTTCATTATAAAAATCGGTCTTCTTCAAGGTTGGTGACATTGGAATTCGCTACATTGGCAACAATGGAGGTGATATTGAATGTATACATTGTTCTTAACAAAATTCATACTGAATAATTCAAGGGAAAATTGTTCCGGAACAGGGTATCGATCCCGGGATCCTTCGCTTAGCGCGCAAACGCTGTACCGACTGAGCTACCCCAGGAACTATACACGACACCGTCACAATTTTTCCTTTGTATCCACACAACTCAAATGAGCTGACAAGACGCCAGAACTCAACTATTGAGTGCACACTAATACTGTGCAACTTAAATTGCTTTTTTATGCGGATGACGTGAATATGTTAGGAGAAAATCCACCGACTATTAGGGAAAACACGGGAATTTTACTTGAAGCAAATAAGGAGATACATTTGGAATAAACCCCGAAAAAACAAAGTATATGATTATGTCTTGTGACCAGAGCATAGTACGAAATGGAAATATAGAAATTAGAAATTTATCCTTCGAAGAAGTGGGAAAATTCAAATATCTTGGAGCAACAGTAACAAATATAAATGACACTCGGAAAGAAATTAAACGCAGAATAAATATGGGAAATGCCTGTTATTATTCGGTTGAGAAGTTTTTGTCATCCAGTCTGCTGTCAAAAAATCTGAAGGTTAGAATTTATAAAACATTTATTTTACCGGTTGTTCTGTATGGTTGTGAAACTTGGACTCTCACTTTGAGAGAGGAACAGAAGTTAATGGTGTTCGAGAATAAGGTGCTTAGGAAAATATTTGGGGCTAAGAGGGATGAAGTTACAGGAGAATGGAGAAAGTTGCACAACGCACAACTGTATGCATTGTATTCTTTACCTAACATAATTAGAAACATTAAATCCAGTCGTTTGAGATGGGCAGGGAATGTAGCACGTATGGGTGAATTTAGAAATACATATAGAGTGTTATTTGGAAGACCTGAAAGTAAAGACCTTTTGGGAAGTCAAGGCATAGATGGGAGGATAATATAAAAATGGATTTGACGGAGGTGGGATATGATAGTAGGGACCGATGACGGGCTTATGTGAGGCCGGCAATGAACTTCCGGGTTCGTTATAAGCCATATGTAAGAAAGTATATCGTTTAGTATCATCTGCTAACAACGCCATATCATCAGCAAATCTTAGGACTTTATCTTATTCCTCCTACTATCACCACTCCATGTTCAGGGAATAGGTGAGTGAGTGAGTGAGTGAGCGAGCGAGCGAGTGAGCGAGTGAGTGAGTGAGTGAGTGAGTGAGTGAGTGAGTGAGTGAGTGAGTGAGTGAGTGAGGGCTTTTATCGAGCTTGTGTCCCTGTGTTTAATAATGCATTCGGAAATTTTTGGTGCAGGTTTTCAGTCCTGAGCAGAGAGGGAGAATAGTCTCCCCTCTGGAAAAATAATAAATGTCATGATTTTGGTGGTGGTGGTGGTGGTGGTGGTGGTGGTGGTGGTGGTGGTGATGGTTGTGGTTGTACAGAGCTACTATTGGTAAGAGTTGCATTGATTAAAACTCGTTCTCTTAAAACATAGAGGTATACACTGCTGCAGATATTTCCTCGCTACAGTATGTTTTGTTTCCATAAATAACAGAAATAAGCCATTCAAGTGTGTGGAGAGGGTAGAATTATTCAAGCTTCCGTCAGGGATGTGTAATGAGGGTTGCGGATGAGAACAATGCTTCTTTTCTTAAGGGTTTGCTCAAACTAGCCCCCCCCTTCATATGCGAGGTTTTATATTAGGCAAATTAACAGACTCGTGAGCAAAATAGCTACCTCAAGAGCGCGGCACGCGTGAAGTGTGCTCAAACCAAATATGCGCCGAGTTTGTGCATGCTGATGCTCTCTTGTTTGCCTTTAATTCCGTCAAACGCAGCTTCCCTCTCTCAAACGCCGGGAATATACAAAGTTCGAGTAGAGAGGGAACTGAAAGTTAGAGTTAGGTTTAACTCTAGAGGCAATGCAATATATTTGCAAATAATTTCTCATATATTACACGGTGCAGCTGTTAAATTGAATTTTAATATTTAATATTGCTAGTTTTAAGACATAAATGTAAAATGAAGCAAGTCTTACCTCAGAAATCAGAAGAAACTAAGTCCAAAATCTCCATTTTGAGATTGAAAAACCTCAAATTTTCAGGCTCATTTAGAGTAGCTGAAACATAGATCTTTAGGCCCGGTTTTATAAATATGATTAATCTAAAGATTATGTTAAACCTAACCATGAGTTTAACTCAACGTGCCTAATTACAGAGTCTCGGTTAAGTTAAACCGTAGTGAAATACGATTGGTATTACTGCTAGGAAAGAAAAGAACATCGCAACTGTTTAATTATATTATTGATTTAAAATAGCCGACGCTCGTGGAGAATCTTCATTAAGAAACATCTTTGTTTTTCGATATCAGAGAGAATATCAATAAAAAAAAAAACCTGAAGAGTACCAGTACCGCGTACTTCAGTATGCTTGTCAGACTTGACCTCAAATAGTTTCTTAACGCTGGCTACCAACGTTATACTCCCAAACACAATGCAACGAAACTAAACCTTGCATGACCATCCATGACGTAACTCCATACAGAATCAACTGAGTAATGAAGTAATAATATTAGTGTGCGTATTTTGTGTGTTGCCTAGAATATTTATGAAATAGAATTCAGTCAAACAATAACATTGTTTTTACAAGTCTAGTAAAATTAGGTAATATTATTAGCGTGTTTATTAGTTTTAGGAAATATCATCGCTCGAGAGTTTCTCGTGTTACGTACATTTAGAGATTTTTACATAAAACTGTTGCAACCTATCCTATTCGAGCCTAAAAGTCCGAGATCTAGATTTTAGATATGTTGAGATGTTCTACTTTGCACACAGCTTTATGATTTACTTTCTTTTGAATATAGAAAAATATACGCAACTATCCACTCCTGCAATTCGAAATTACTAGCTTCATAACAAGCATAACATTCCATATATGAATCAACCATAACCTAATAATCTTTTGCCTTTTGACGCAAGAATTCTGGTAGAACATGTGGAACAGAAAGAAAAATGCTGAGACAAAACCTTTTAAGTCACGAAATTAACCAACTTAAGATTTTTATTCACCATAACTTTTAGAGAAGCAAGAGGTTCATTGACGCCCTTACATAAAGCCCGCATAACGTTAAAGTTAACATTATGAAACGATTTGCCATGCTATCATAGCAACCACTTTCTTCATAGACCATGATATCAAACTACTCATAATTACAAATCTGATGTTAATTCTTTATTAATTGTTTTATAATGCTTTCATACAAAAAAGAAACGCGTTTATAATGTCATACAGTTATTCCATTCGTCAAAATTAATTAATACTCAATTAAAATGGAAACAACTATAAAATTACACATTTACTGTTTTATTGATATACAATATACATACTATTAACAGTACAATTTTTGAACACAATAATTTCTTGTACACGTTAAAACTTACAAAAAGGAACTGTGATTTCATTTATTTATTTTCGTACCTATAGAAACTGCAAATAGGAATCACTTGTTTTCTTTTGTTTCCACTGTCTCAAACGTCACCATTTTGTTTCTCACTATTTAAAACCATTTTCATACTTCCATATTTTCAAAATAAAGAGTATGTATCTAGAAGAAATACAGAAATCAGAAGTAAGCACTGAAATAATGAAACAATTCTCTTTAGAGACAATTAATATTAGGTACCCTCCACAAAACTGGCTTCATTTATACACCGACGGATCCTTGATCTCCAGAGAACAAGGTGCCGGTGCAGGTGTTACGTGCTGTCTCTTCTCACTTTATAGATCTCTTGGATATGGAACAAGTTTTGATGGAGAAATCGTTGCAATAAGTGAAAGTCTCAGGAATCTTCTATTTTACATCAATAAATTTAAGAATGCAGTTATATTGTCAGACTCCAAAGCAGGTATTCTATCAATAGTCTCTAAACACACACACCTTCATCTCAAACAGCAGAAATTACTAAAATGCTCTCTCAATTAATATCACTCAATAAAAGAATTGTATTCCAATGGATACCATCCCATTGTGGAATCCTGGGAAACGAGAATGCGGATGCTTTAGCAAAGAAGGGCAGCACTGCTACTTACAGACCTGTTACTAAATCTACATATTACTCTGTGAAAATATTTATTAAATCTACATACTTAGACTTCAACAAACAAAATTTCATAACACAATCACAAGGGAAAAAGTGGAACTTTCTGCATCATAATCCACAGTTAGTTCCCGGTTTACCACGAAAATCGTCTGTAGTAGCTGCATTTAGATTGGCAACAGGCCATGATTGTTTGGCCAAACACCTGCATAGAACTGGAATATATCAGTCCCCTAACTGCCCATTGTGCAACTCAAACCAAGAAATGGATTCGGAACACCTCAAAATCTGTGCGTCAGTGGCTGACCATGATAATATCTTTGAAAAATATTGGAGTGCAAGAGGTCAAATGACTTTATTGTCAAACGCCTGGCATTAGAAAACAACAACAAATATTAATTTTAATTTTTAACGATTTAATTAATTTTTGTCTGACCTTACTGCAGGTCGTAGAAAAACAGTTGTATGATCGTTGCATAAATAACTATTGCATAATAGTATATCAATCTCATCACTAGTTATAAGTTATAACGGTGTTATTTTTTTGTGTGAGGGTTTCTATGGAAACCAATTTTTGTAGTTAATTCTACATTTATATGGCATATGAATTATGTCATTAATATCGAGAGAAAATACGATCGTGCAAAAAAAAAAAAATAGTGGGATCCGGGATACTAGAATCTGGACATTGTAATCTCAACTTCACGTTCACAATACGTGTTTCTCTCTGCGTGAGTGACCTGGACAAGGTTATTGCGAGTCGTAACTAAGACAAGGAATGCCATATAAATTCACTGTTAGGATGGTAATTACGTGTGGTGCCTTTGTCACATAAACAACAGTTTGCGTGGTACAGTGGTGTTGAAAACTTAGTAAGTATCTCTACATCTTGACGGAAATACCTACCCTTACCCCGACCCTGAGTTTTGGAATGTCTGTACGACTGTAGGCTGGTATGCAGCCGGAACTAATGACTGATTGTATCCACAACGACTACACGAGGTACACTTTCCCACAGGACGTGGACGTCGCAGCTACGAAATTAAGAATAATTTGCATCAAGCTGGACATATAGCCTCGCAGGTCCTCTTTAATGGTGTTCTAGAAAGCTCTGATGACTTTTTAAGATTTCATTTTGGAAAGGAAACAGGCTAAACATAGCCATCCAAGTGTGATGTTATTATTTTATGTGGGGGTTTCTATGGAAACCAATGTTTTGTAGTTAATTCTACATTTATAAGGCATGTCTATTATTTATTACTTCAATCGTACTTAACATCGAAATTTTTCAAGTAAAGTTCGGAGAACATTTCTCCTCATTCTATGATATAAATTCAGGTGTACCTCGAGGTTCAGTCTTAGGCCCTATACTATATACAATTTATACAGCTGATTTCCCAATTTCTAATAAAGTATTGGTGGCTACTTTCGCTGATGACACTGCTATTCTTGCTTCACATGAAGAGCCATCAACAGCATCTGACAACCTGCAGAATGAATTGAAAGAAACAGAAGAATGGCTAACTAAATGTAGAATACAAGCGAGTGAAAACAAATCAGTTCATGTTACTTTCGGAACCAGAATTGAAAACTGTACTCCTGTAACGCTTTACAACGAATAACTTCCCGAAGCAGACGATGTTAAATATCCTCATTTTAATAATTTACATGTTTTTTTCTCTTACGTGTTTCTGTTTACAGTACCTATTTATTTAACTTTCAATTTATTGCTTCTTCTCCTTTTTATTTATTTATGCTCGACCATGCCGAAATGTAGTAATTATACACCTGGTAGCAGCCCTTAAATGGACCTCATTAAAGTACACCTATTCATTAAAGTTCAGGTGTTCCACCAATCAGAAAATACCACTGTAGCAATATGAAAGCGCAAGTATCGATTATTCTCGGATATGCAATCGAAAGACAACTAGCGCGAGATTAGACAAAGTAAAAATGGCGGACACTAGTGATAACGAGCTGCAACTCACGCCGACGGAAATCTCGGCAAAAGCACTCGATGTGACTAATAACTTATTAATTTATGGTCGAGCATAAAAAGTCTTATGAAACTTGACTATAATGGTATTTAAGACGCACGTATGAAAATTATGAAACTCGCTTGCGCTCGTTTCATAAACATACTCGCGTCTTAATTACTACCATTATAGGCTCGTTGCATAATGTACTATTATCTTCTTTCTTTCAAACCTTATACCGAGATATAACTAGTTTTTGCAAACCACTGATTCGCGAGATACGGTTTTTTCTGCTGATAAAAAAGTATGTTTGAAGCCCGCCAAGTTATATAAATAAGCGCGTGAATTAATACAAAAAACTTTGGTGAAGCTAAATTCCCAGTGTACTGTTTGCAGACATCGCAGTGATTGGAATTAGCTGGATTTATGATAATATTTTAATTAGGTAGTGAAATTTTCTTAAAAATTGTGATTGAAATATTACGTTTTACATTGATATTTTAGATTTAATATTCAAACCCTATTTCAATACCTAAAGGATAATGAATTTGAGGGAGATGGGATATGATGGCAGGGATTGGATTAATCTTGAATAAATGTCACTATTCATTAACAGAAAACCACAATTAAAGTCAGAGTTTGTGTGTACTCAGTGTTGGCTCTTTGACTTCTTATCAGCCCTCTTGAGGTATGTGGATATAAAGTAAAAAACATTGAGCCGATGTCTGGTACAGTTCATGGGTAACTCGGTCGGTAGAGCGTTAGCGTGCTCAGCCAAAGGTTCCGGTTTCGATACCCGGTCACGGAACATTTTTTTTCTTGAAATTATTCAAGTCAGCTTCACAGGGAGATATACCTGAAAGCAAGATTTGTGTGGATTAATCTTGTTCAGGATAGACGGTAATGAACCTCCTGGTTCTCTAAAATCAATTTGTAAGTAAGGCCTAATTGGTGTTTCTCGCATACGCTGTAACTGCTCCCTCATCTACCTTGGTATCCTCCTATTGCGTCCATGATATGAGCCGTTCAGAGCAGAAGTGGTGTAAGTCAAAATTGGGTAATGAGGTTTAAAGTAAAAATTCTGTAAAATACAGCGCAAAGTAGCAATTAATATGTCCTTGCTATCCACTAACTACTAATAGTTTAAATCAGCGTTTCTCAAACTATGGTCCGCGGACCACCTGTGATCCTCAAAGTCTGTCCTTGTGCTCCTTCAAAAAAGACAGAAAAAAAAATAAAATTCAAACGAATTGCGTATCACACTATAGCTTAAAATCTCAGAGTTTCGAAATGACACATGGCAATCGAATTTCACTTTTTCTCCCAGTACTGACATTTTATGAAATTTATTACCCTATCCGTCTGTCGACTTCCCACTCTACTCTCAGCAACAAAAGAGGGATTTAAAGCACTATATACGTGGTGTTTCTAGACATCTTTTCCCTGCACATCTGGCGCCGCGCCTGTAACCCAGCCATGGACCACCCGAATTCATAAGAGAGGACCAAAGTACCGAACCTTAATTCAATTTTAAAATATAAATATAGGCATATTGATATTAAAATATGCTACGAAAATGATAAATTTGCTTTCAAAGGGAACAAGAGTAAGGTGGTCTGCGGAACTGTTCTGACTTTAAAAAGTGGTCCCCACTTGAAAAAAAAATTTGAGAAACGCTGGTTTAAATAAATTGAATATTAATTGCTACTTTGCGCTGTATTTTACAGAATGTTTACTTTAACCCTCATTACCCATTTTTGACTTACACCACTTCTGCTCTGATTGGCTCATATTGTGCATCTTTAGGTCATATATGATGCGTTCACTTCTCTTTCTCAGACACCTCATTTCGGCTCCCTCAATATTCTTCTCTCATCTTCCTTTCTTATAACCCAGTTTTCACAGCCATATAATAAGGCTTGTAAATCCATTACTTTATAAAACTTAGGTAATGTATCTTTCATAACAGTTGAAATCCAGAATATCTCATTGAAAACTGTTACCATTTCGTGTTCTGCTTTCTACATCTCCCAGCGAGTTAAAAAAGAATCTCGGACCGGCTGGAATTTGTTTAGACTCGCTGTAAACATTCGCTGAATGATTTATTCTCCGCTATTAATGTAAGTTGATCATTCTGACAGTTGAAAGCGTCAGATTGATGTCGTCGGTTGCCACGGCAACGCTTCCCATCCTAGTCTGTCCTAACCTGTGAGCTTCATATAGCTACATAATATCGGTAGTCATTTTGTTCCATGGTGCCTTACTTACTTACTGGCTTTTAAGGAACCCGGAGGTTCATTGCCGCCCTCACATAAGACCGCCATTGGTCCCTATCCTGAGCAAGATTAATCCATTCTCTATCATCATATCCCACCTCCCTCAAATCCATTTTAATATTATTCTCCCATCTACGTCTCGGCCTCCCTAAAGGTTTTTTTTCCCTCAGGCCTCCCAACTAACACTCTACATGCATTTCTGGATTCGCCCATACGTGCTACATGCCCTGCCCATCTCAAACGTCTGGATTTAATGTTCCTAATTATGTCAGGTGAAGAATATGTACAATGCGTGCAGTTCTGTGTTGTGCAACTTTCTCCATTCTCCTGTAACTTCATCCCTCTTAGCCCCAAATATTTTCCTAAACACCTTATTCTCAAATACCCTTAATCTCTGTTCCTCTCTCAAAATGAGAGTCCAAGTTTCACAACCATAAAGAACAACCGGTAATATAACTGTTTTATAAATTCTAACTTTCAGACTGGATGATAAAAGCTTCTCAACCGAATAATAACAGGCATTTCCCATATTTATTCTGTGTTTAATTTCTTCCCGAGTATCATTTATATTTGTTACTGTTGGTCCCAGATATTTGAAGTTCTACACCTTTTCAAGAGATAAATTTCCAATTTTTATATTTCCATTTCGTACAATATTCTCGGCAAGTGACATAATCATATACTTTGTATTAAAGTGCCATGGTGCCTAAAGTCTGAAACATTAGGGATGGTGTTGATTTAACGACGTTTTTAATTTCAGCGTCATGTGTGAAAAACGACCGATAAATTTTGTCCTAATACACTCTATCAGGGACAGAGTTATTTTACTTGCCTTAAGTCTACGACACGAAACTCTCAGTCATGGTACGGATTTTGTCGCCTTTGAAGTCCAAATGAAAATATGAGTAAACTCTGTAAAGATCAAAGCCATCGGTTTTACGAGGAAAAGAAATAAAATATCGCATCGTATACGTTATGGGGTGAAACTATACCGGAAGTGAACACAGTCAACTCCGGAGATAATGAACCTCTGCGGACTTGCATATTTCGTTCACTATATCCGAGGTTCACTAAATCCGAACTGTCTCTCCCCTAACCTTAAATGATAGGAAGGAATAAAATTGTGAATAAGACAATAAAATACTATAGGCTAAGTAATTAAAATATTTCATTTTGTGGAATGGATTAAACTGTATACTGTTACTCACAGTTGATTTACTTAAACTATGCTGTCGACCCACGTCCGCTTGTGAAAGACCACGTTCAATGTCACTTGTAATATTCGCCTTATCTTCCAAAGAAAACACTTTACACACTTCGACATATTTATGCAGTACATTCACTGTTCGAACAGTATAAACAGACTGAATAGGTAGAAATGACAAACGCTGTTATGGTGTGACTGCGTACTCTGCCTTGGAATTTCCCAGGTCACCTAATGGAAACTAGGAGGGTGTTGATGGAGTTTGAAAGCCATCGGAATCTTACCTTTATTTATGCTCTGAAGTCCACACCTGTGGAGTAACGGTTAGCGCGTCTAGCCGCGAAACCAGGTGGCCCGGGTTAGATTCCCTGTCGGGGCAAGTTACCTGGTTGAGGTTTTTCCGAGGTTTTCCCTCAACCTAATATAAGCAAATGCTGGGTAACTTTCAGTGTTGGACCCCGGACTCATTTCACCGGCATTATCACCTTCATCTCATTCAGACGCTAAATAACCTAAGCTGTTGATAAAGCGTCGTAAAATAACCTACTAAAATAAAATAAAAAAAAATTATGCTCTAGACATAATGTCCATCCCCTTTTAATAAAAGAAGGCAATTTATTTTCTGTTGTTTCGATTCTGTCATAGTGGAAATGTTTCTGAGAACAAAAGGCAACCCTTTAATGGTGGAGGTAAAGGTAAAGGTAAAGGTATCCCCGTAACATGCCATGAAGGCACTTGGGGGGGCATGGAGGTAGAGCCCCATGCTTTCCATGACCTCGGCACTAGAATGAGGTGGTGTGGTCGGCACCACGCTCTGACAGCCTTTTACCCCCGGGAAAGATCCGGTACTCAATTTTATAGGAGGCTGAGTGAACCGGGGCCGTTCTGAAAGTTTGGCAACGAGAAAAAATCCTGTCACCACCTGGGATCGAACCCCGGACCTTCCAGTCCGTAGCCAGCTGCTCTACCAACTGAGCTACCCGGCCGCCTTAATGGTGGAGGATTAGAAATAAATAGTAGAGTAGTGTGCCTGAGAACAAAATGACAACCCTTCGAAGGTGAAGTGAGGCAAGGTCGTCACGCGTTGCCTGGATATACAGTACAGCTCATTGTCTAGGAATCACTAATCCTACCTTTGTCCTTTGACTAAGGGAGTAAGAAATTTAGAATGTTGTTCTCAACACATTCTTTCAATTTTATACAAGGAGGTCTGACTTTAAATAAGAATTTGTCAGGATACAAGGTTCACTATAACCGAAGTGAGGGTTCACTATAAACGGAAATATTAAAGTACTTTTTAATGTATGCGGGTCGGGATCAACGATGTAGGTTCACTATAGCCGAATGTTCACTATAACCGAGTTCACTATATCCAGAGTTGACTGTAAATGCAAAAGTCCTACAATAACTTTCAGCAGCGATTTCGGCTAGGGAATACGTTACTGATACCGCAGGAAAGCTCCTATAATCATTTAAAAACACCATCATGGCTTTGTGGACAAGATATATACAGTTATTTCAAATTATGTTTCCATATACTTACTTACTTACTTACTTACTTACTTACTTACTTACTTACTTACTTACTTACTTACTTACTTACTGGCTTTTAAGGAATCCGGAGGTTCATTGCCGCCCTCACATAAGCCCGCCATCGGTCCCTATCCTGAGCAAGATTAATCCATTCTCTATCATCATATCCCACCTCCTTTAAATCCATTTTTATATTATCTTCCCATCTACGTCTCGGCCTCCCTAGAGGTCTTTTTCCCTCCGGCCTCCCAACTAACACTCTATATGCATTTCTGGATTCGCCCATACGTGCTACATGCCCTGCCCATCTCAAACGTCTGGATTTAATGTGTAACTTTCTCCATTCTCCTGTAACTTCATCTCTCTTAGCCTCAAATATTTTCCTGAGAATCTTATTCTCAAACACCCTTAACCCATGATCCTCTCTCAACGTGAGAGTCCAAGTTTCATAACCATACAGAACAACCGGTAATATAATTGTTTTATAAATTGTAACTTTCAGATTTTTTGACAGCAGACTGGATGATAAAAGCTTCTCAGCCGAATAATAACAGGCATTTCCCATATTTATTCTGTGTTTAATTTCCTCCCGAGTATCATTATATTTGTTACTGTTGCTCCAAGATATTTGAACTTCTCCACCTCTTTCTATATAACCATTTAAAACACCATGATGCTGTTTTGGACACGATGTATACAGTGTAAGGCAAGTTTGTTAAGAAACGCAAGTTTTCTGCGGAAGTGCAAAGTAGGGCATCTCTTATCACAGCTGTGGTTACTACTTGTTGTTGTTTAGATATTTACGTCGTAGTATTTTTAATGACTCTTGTTATCTCTAGTGGGCAGTTGTATATTCATACCTACGGACTCGTTATGATTGAAAGAAATGATATAAATAATTTTATTACGGCATTAAACTATTGACACCCACATCAGAGTTGAAAAATTCTCTTTTATAAGCTATATTTTAAGCATTTCATAACAGTTTATTCTTTATTCTGTACCGATGAGACGATAGTTCATTTTCTTGAACTGCTACTCCAAACATACATCAATGAAATCATAGTGTACCCAAATATAATAAAATAAATTTGTGTTCTTTAAAAGTATTTTAAAATTTCAGAAATAAAGTATCTGACTTAATAAATTATATTCTTAAATTCGATGTAATTATTTCTTCTTCAGTTTGCCGCCACAGCGGTATAGTGGCTAGAGCGCTGGACATATAATCCTGTGGATCCGGGTTCAATCCCCGGTGTACCTAAGATTTATAACTTTGTTGGGCTAGCCAGTGGTCCAGGTAATACAGGGGTTTTTCTTCAGGAACTCCGGTTCCCCTGTGGCATCCCAACAAATCTCTAGTATCATCATATCTCATCTCTCATCTCATCTTATCTCATCTCTCATCTCATCTCATCTCTTATCTCATCTCTCATCTCATCTCATCTCATCTCTCATCTCATCTCATCTCTCATCTCATCTCATCTCATCTCATCTCTCATCTCATCTCTCATCTCATTTCATCTCTTATCTCATCTCTCATCTCATCTCTTATCTCTCATCTCATCTCATATCTCATCTCTCATCTCATCTCATATCTCATATCATCTCTCATCTCTCATCTCTAATCTCATCTCGTAGACCAGCCTTCTAAGGCGCACCCTGGGCAGCGACTCTGTTGGTAAATTAGTCTACACAACTGGCTTCATATGGGTGGATGACGAACAGTCAAGTACCCGCCATTATAAAAAAATTCTTCTTAAATAACTTAAATATAATATCTAGGGTTTAAACTTACGAATTTATGTTAATTGTTGTTGTTCTTCTACTGTTGATATCGCGTGGAGCTCGGGTCTCTCTGAGAGTCATGAAAAGAGATGGGGTCGCGAGATGATTTACAAAATGGAACGAAAAACACCTTGACATACATTTATTTTGAATTTATAAATATAACATAAACAACTTTGAATTTTGTTGTTTAGTCAACTGTCCCAAGACAGATCTGAACCTCATAAGTAATACCAAGAAAGCAGCACTTATGAGCCAACTTGGTCAGCAGATAAAGAAAGTTATAGGATGAAAATAAATATAAAAAGTGTCTATTTTTATAAATTAAAAAGTCATAATGCCATAAATATGTCTGTTTACACACAGTAGCTTCTCAAATCTGGACCCTATATTTGAGACACACACAGTAATATTTTCATCTTCAAGGAGATTTCTCACTTTTGTTTTGATGACAATAATAATAATAATAATAATAATAATAATAATAATAATAATAATATTATTATTATTATTATTATTATTATTTTCTATCATTTCCTCTTTTAGCTATTGTTATTTAAGGATGACTTGAATATGTTAGGAGAAAACCCTCAAACGATTAGGGAAAACACGGAAATTTTACTTGAAGCAAGTAAAGCGATCGCTTTGGAAGTAAATCCCGAAAAGACAAAGTATATGATTATGTCTCGTGACGAGAATATTGTACGAAATGGAAATATAAAAATTGGAGATTTATCCTTCGAAGGGGTGGAAAAATTCAAATATCTTGGAGCAACAGTAACAAATACAAATGACATTCGGGAGGAAATTAAACGCAGAATAAATATGGGAAATGCCTGCCATTATTCGGTTGAGAAGCTTTTGTCATCTAGTCTGCTGTCAAAAAATCTGAAAGTTAGAATTTATAAAACAGTTATATTACCAGTTGTTCTGTATGGTTGTGAAACTTGGACTCTCACTCTGAGAGAGGAACATAGGTTAAGGGTCTTTGAGAATAAGGTTCTTAGGAAAATATTTGGGGCTAAGCGGGATGAAGTTACAGGAGAATGGAGAAAGTTACACAACGCAGAACTGCACGCATTGTATTCTTCGCCTGACATAATTAGGAACATTAAATCCAGACGTTTGAGATGGGCAGGACATGTAGCACGTATGGGCGAATCCAGAAATGCATATAGAGTGTTAGTTGGGAGACCGGAAGGAAAAAGACCTTTGGGGAGGCCGAGACGTAGATGGGAGGATAATATTAAAATGGATTTGAGGGAGGTGGGATATGATGATAGAGACTGGATTAATCTTGCACAGGACAGGGACCGCTGGCGGGCTTATGTGAGGGCGGCAATGAACCTTCGGGTTCCTTAAAAGCCCTTTGTAAGTAAGTATTTAAATATTGATTATTCAATTCTATTTCTTGTTTCAATTAAATTTTCGAATATCGTTATATTTTATGTTGAGAAAACAGCACTTTTTAATGGGGCGACGAAAATTTTAAATACAGCTCTGGTAACATTGTCTGCAAACAAAATGTATTCACTAACTATCACTAAAATATATAGTGACTTTAAAAACACTTCTAATATTAATTTGTTATTAAGAAAATCTGTATTAATAATTTTTAGGTATATTAAAATATATCAGTCGTTTACACTGACTGCGTGGCCGCATGGTCTAGGGCGTCAATGCTGTAACGAAAGAATGCTGTTTCAAATCTTGACGGAGTACGAAATTAGCTCATATCACTGACTGGGGCCAACCCAACATCATCAGGAATTTCTGAAGCTACGAGTACATTAAGTAGCATAATCCGGTTTCGAACGTCCCCATAAGAAACTAAATAAAATAGTAGTGTACCCACAAATACATGTAGCTTACGTATTTTTTTAAAACTAGTCCTAGATCACATTTTTGTTAGGTTGATATATTGTATTTTTTGTCGGAAATCAATGATTCGCTAGTTTTTAATTCGATTTTATTAAAAAAGACGCATTGTAAACAGTTCAAATTGCAGGAAACTAGTTTAAATGCATATGACATCCCCTGAGGGTGGATATTTTGAGCTCGGGGGGAATTCCCCTTCCTTGTACCACTCTGAATTCATCATTGCAGTCGACCGTTTATTGACTTTTCTTTTTACGCGTACAGGTTGGTTAAAATTGTAATGACATCATTCCTAACTAAACCTGATTTTAGAGATTTTCTTAATTTAATACATGAAAAATACAGTACCTGGCCACATTATTATAATCCAGGGGCGTATTTTGCTGGCTACAGGCGGTAGCCCAAGGAAATTACAAAAGAAAAAGTTTATAATATAACATAATGTAATAATTTTGTATTATTAGTTTTACCATAGTAATTAAAATTAAAGTAATTGTTAGATATATTTTGTGTAATAATAGGGTCAGCGGTAGCCCAAACCCTTTAACCAGTATACGCCACTGTTATAATCACTCACATTTTTACTGTACTTTACATATTACTTCCTCATTTGAACTCTGGTTTCCTTTCTTATGCAGAATTCACATTACATATTTAATTTTTAAACAATACTAATTAAAAATTACAATTATAACAATGTTAATTCAAGAAATATTGATAAATATCCAACCACACCTCATGTTTACAGAAATTTCAATATTTCATACGACCTCCTTTGGCTTCAATTACAGCTTCAGTTCTCTTTGGCATGCTTACAATACACTTCTGTATTATTTTTTCCTGGATCCTCTCATTGTGATTCCAAACATGTATCAGCCTTTCACTAAGTCGAACTCTGGTAGTAATAAATTCTTTTGCCATCTCTCTTGTTATGAGGACCCAGACGTTCTCAATGGGATTCAAGTCCGGTGAGTTTCCTGACCATGGCAAATTAATTAAGAATTAAATTAAGAATTAATTAAGAATTGAATACAAGACAAAATTTAGAGTTTTTATCAGTTTCTTTGACAATTTTCGGGTTTGCTTCTCCGATGAATCAACCTTTCAGTGTTTGATGGACAAAGCAATGTTTGTTCGTCGACGAAAGGGAGAAAATTTTGCTCCTGAATGCCTGGTTAACACAGTTAAACACCCAATATCAGTCTGATATGGTCTGTGATATCAGGCAAAGGTTCAGGACGATTCTACATTGTTCAGGGAACAATGAAACAAGATCAATATATCCAGATATTGGAAAACAGGCTTATCCCTCAGTTGAACGAATGGTTCCCAAATGGGGAGAAATATATTTTTATGCAAGATGGTGCACCTTGCCACACTGCTAGGAGAGTCAAAACATTTCTGGCTTCCAAAAACATTCCACATTTGCCATGGTCAGGAAACTCACCGGACTTGAATCCCATTGAGAACGTCTGGGTCCTCATAACAAGAGAGATGGCAAAAGAATTTATTACTACCAGAGTTCGACTTATTGAAAGGCTGATACATGTTTGGAATCACAATGAGAGGATCCAGGAAATAATACAGAAGTGTATTGTAAGCATGCCAAAGAGAATTGAAGCCGTAATTAAAGCCAAAGGAGGTCGTACGAAATACTGAAATTTCTGTAAAAATGAAGTGTGGTTGGTTATTTATTAATATTTCTTGAATTAACATTGTTATAATTGTAATTTTACTTAGTATTGTTTAAAAATTAAATATGCAATGTGAATTCTGCTTAAGAAAGGAAACCAGAGTTCAAATGAGGAAGTAATATGTAAAGTATAGTAAAAATGTGAGTGATTATAATAATGTGGCCAGGTACTGTAAGTTTTATGGAAATAACACGTAATAAGAAGACAGTTATTCGTAACACTACAATTATATTCATTGCCAAAAATTAGACTAGATTATTTGAACTATAGAACTTGATTAAGACAGTTTCACTTTCATGATTCGTGCGTAGCTGTTTTCATATTATCTAAACGTTCACACATAAAGAATCCTTAGCTGCAATTAATATTGCAATATTAAAATTATAACTTTTTGTTTTAAAATATTTACAGTAGAACCCCGATTATCCGTCACCCTATTAACCGATTATTGGATTATCCGTCTGTCATTCTCTCATTTTTTTGTTGCAGAAAAAATATTGAATATTGCACAATACATTAGTACGTATTTTTTTTATAGAGAGTGATTTTAAAAGCCTTTGCCCTTACACATTATAATATACTGTTCGAGTGACAAGTTTAATTTCTCTGCAAAACGTCTTTCAGAAGTGCAAAATGAATACATGTTGTGCTAAGTATCGAAGAGAAGTGCATATAATTGAGTGGTTTTGGAAAATTGGAACTGTGGTTTATCTCACATCGGAATACGAAATTTAATAAAAAAAACAAGGATAAATTGTATAAATTACTTCAATCTATGACATGAGACATATACTTTTCCTATCTTTCCACAGAAATCCATCATAAGAAGTTTCCTTGACTCTTAGGCCCGATTGTATAAACCATTTAATCTTAGATCAGAGGTTAAATTGATCCTTGTTTCAGCTGAACTTGGAATTTTGTGTTGTATAAAGTCTAATCTGGGATTAAGTTGTCTCAAACTAAAGTCAACTTTGACTGAAGAAATTTCTCCGATTAAGTTAGATGATCCAAGTTCAGTTATTTCTTTTCTGTTTGAAATATACGAGTGACAGATTGTGCAAATAAAATATCCATTATTATTAATATTAATAGATATGTTAGGTACATTTATATATATTTCTTTCAATTTCTTGCCTTAATACACAAACATTCTTATATTTTATAAGGCTCTATCGTGTTCAGCAGTATCAAATAACATAACCTATAATTATATTATGTTTATAATAACCATTAATTATTAATGGATATGATAAGTACATTCATAAATGTTCAATTAACTGTATTACTAAACGAAAATTGTCGTTTTATAAAGCTTTATTATGTTTAGCAGTATCAAACACCATAATATGATAACTTGGAGAACAGTCAACCTTCTTCTTATTGTCCGCCATTATTTACATTGAAAAAAAAAGCCAGTGTCTCCAACAGAGTGTAATACGGAAAGTCGCCAAAAAGTAGTTGTAAAGTCGCTAGATTTCTCATTATCAACAAATAAAGATTAATTTTTGTCACTATGGGGTGCTAAAAATGTCACTAAATCCCTATTTAAGTAATATAAAAGTTAAAAGAAATTGTTGTTGAAAAAGAGTTAAAATCACTAGATTGGCAACACTGAACAAAGCTGTATAACATGGTCCGCGCATCACGTATTTCACCTGTTTATGCGATGTTGCCAAATCCTTTTCACGTGAACTTAGATTGCATTTGAACCAAGGTAATTTGATCGTAGAAAAGTTTTATACAATAGAAGAAGTGTCTGAACTCGATCAAAGTTGATCTTTAGTCAGGGAGTTTTATACAATTGGGCCTTAGAAACCCGTAATTAATTAATTCATTCATTCATAGTGTTCTGTCGCTGCAAACTCAGCATTCTCCTATCTTTCCTATTTTCTGCCTTCCTCTTAGTCTCCGCATATGATCCATATTTAATGCCTTCTATTATTTGACATCTTCTTCTGCCCCGAAATCTTCTCCCGTTCACCATTCCTTCCAGTGAATCCTTCAGTAGGCAGTTTCTTCTTAGCCAGTGACCCAGCCAATTCCTTCTTTGTCTTCCTGATCAGTCTCAGCATTATTCTTTCTTCACCCACTCTTTCCAACAGAGCTATTATACTTAAAACTTCTGATCCACTACCTAATGTGTTAAAACACATGACCACAGAGAAAGTTATCAAACTGTATTATGCAACACTTAATTTATGAAAGTCTTCTATGGTACGGATTATCCGATTTTTTCGATTAACCGTTCAGCCCACCCCCTTCATTACCACGGATAATAGAGTGTCTACTGTATCTACATTTTTTTTCTTATTGATGTGATTTCTTACGTTAAAAATTACAACTTTTGTCTTGCTTGTTACAATTTAAAAATTTTTCTGCCCTTCTGTGACAACACTAAAATATCGGCCTACGGGTAGTATGCGTAGACAAAGAGGAAGGCGGGAAAGAGGGAAGAATGGAGAATACTGAGTTTGCAATAAAGAACCTTCACCAAGGCAGAAAACTGTGAAAGCCACCGGCGTAGCTCAGACTGTAGCGCGTTTGCCTGCTGATCCGGAGTTACGCTCGGATGTGGGTTCGATTCCATTTTTGGCTGATTACTTTCTGAAGTTTTCCCTTACCGTAAGGCGAATGCCAGGTAATCTATGGTGAATTCTCGGCTCATCTCGCCAAATACTATCCACCGCCGCTAAATAACCCAGTAGTTAAATAACAAAGTAAAAATCTGTGGATGAATGAATAAATGAGAATTGATTTCTTGTTCACTGTTCATGCTTTTGAATAGATAATTTGGAGAACTGGTGCAGTTAAACTTTACGAAATTTTAATAAGCTGTAAATCGCTATAGAATCGGGGGCACTTCTCCCCTACTCCAAAAACAAAATCCCCCTGTTCTCGTACATAGTTTATTATTGTAACCAGGGGGTGATCATTTCCCTTCACTGCATTTTTAGAAACACAATTGAAGACTGAATACAAAAAGGCTATAAGTGCCAAAGAGAAAAACCGTAGGGAACAGAGCTTTCTTGTGCGATTAGTAATGTAATATCATGCGTATTACACATCTATGTGAGAAGCTGGGGCATAAATAAAATTACAGTGGGAATTATCCTCTTTCTTACTGGATTGAGCCAGAGACATAGACTCTTTGGAAAAATAATTTTCAAAGATATTCATACTTGACAACGTTTTTTATATCCAGTCTTCATTTATGAAAATATATACTTTGTTATTATTATTATTATTATTATTATTATTATTATTATTATTATTATTAAGGTACTTAGGAAAATATTTGGGGCTAAGAGGGATGAAGTTACAGGAGAATGGAGAAAGTTACACAACACAGAACTGTACGCATTGCATTCTTCACCTGACATAATTAGGAACATTAAATCCAGACGTTTGAGATAGGCAGGGCATGTAGCACGTATGGGCGAATCCAGAAATGCGTATAGTGTGTTAGCTGGGAGGCCGGAGGGAAAAAGACCTTTAGGGAGGCCGAGACGTAGATGGGAAGATAATATTAAAATGGATTTGAGGGAGGTGGGATATGATGGTAGAGACTGGATTGATCTTGCTCAGGATAGGGACCAATGGCGGTCTTATGTGAGGGCGGCAATGAATCTTCGGGTTCCTTAAAAGCCAGTAAGTAAGTATTATTATTATTATTATTATTATTATTATTATTATTATTATTATTATTATTATTAATATTATTTAACCAACAAAACTCTACAAAAAAAAAAAAAAAAAAGAAACATATACACTTACAAAAATACTAGCCTACAAGAATACGATTTAACAATATCTATACAGAAAACAAAGTCAATCGCATTTAAAAGTCAGTCACAGATAAGAAGCAAAACTGTCATCAATAACCAAATTATCGAACAGATGAATCATTTTAAACATTTAGGTAATATTGTTTCATATGAAACTAAATTTTACATTAATAATAAATTAAACAAATTCATAAAAGTTACTGGTGCCATTAACAATGTGTTTAAATCAAAACAAACTTTAACTGCAGCCCGGTTAAGATTGCATAACGTATTGGCTCTTTCGACTTTACTATATGGTTGTGAAAACTGGACAGTCAAGGTAAAAGATAAATCAAGAATAACTGCGGCAGAAATGACATATTTAAGAAGAACAGCAGGTTATAAATAGAACGACTACAAAATAAATATAAAAGTTTTAGAAGAATTGAGAATGACATCAGTCTTTGAACAGACTTTAAATTATAAGTCAAAGTGGACACAACATGTGAATAGGATGTCCCTTAAGATATATCCTAGATTACTAAAAAATTACACTCTGGCGGGTACAAGAAACTCTGGAAGACCACTGAAGAGACTTTTCGACCTCTAATATGAGACTGGAACGGACCAATCTGTGGCCCAACTCCTTGGAAGCTAGATGATGATGATGATGATGATGATTATTATTATTATTATTATTATTATTATTATTATTATTATTATTATTATTATTATTATTATGTAACTAAAGTCTAAAATCTTTAAAACGAAAATAAAAAAGGACCACCTCTGTGGTGTAGGGGTCTCTTACGCAGAGAGCCTGGGTTCGATTCCCGGTCGGGTTAAATATCCTGGTTGAGGTTTTTCTCAGGGCTTTCCCTCAACCGTGAGGCAAATGCCAGGAAATTTGGGCCACAACATCCCTGAATACCACCGGCCTCATTCATCACCGAAATCATATTCATAACAAATCAGTAATACATATACAGTCGCCATCTAGTTCACAACAATCTACACAATCTCAACAATAGTACACAGGCCTTCGGAGTTCGCACAGAAGATTAACTCGCGATATGACCAAAGATGTTAAAGCAAGTATAAATAACAGCGAGAAATATAAATAAATAAATAGATAAATAAATAAATAAATAAAAAATGAAAAAACTGCAGTGTCAAAATTTATTATAAATTTATTAGAAAAAAATGGTTATTTTTATTTAACAATACAATCATTAACTACTACTACTACTACTGCTACTGCTACTGCTACTGCTACTGCTACTACTGCTACTACTATTACTACTGCTACTACTACTGCTGCTGCTGCTACTACTACTACTACTACTACTACTACTACTACTACTACTACTACTACTACTACTACTACTACTGCTACTAGGCCTACTTCAGAATTATGCCGTTAACCTTCTGTTTCTATATTTAATAATAAATGACATTTAAGAATTTGAAATACTGTAAGCCTTTCGACGCTGAGCAAAGAGAAATAGAGAGAAAATCCATGCCCTCTGGGAAGATGACAAATCGCACACTGGATTTTAGGAATGTAAATCCTTGGAGGAATATTACACATGACACTGGAATGAGAAAGAATCAGGAAGTGTTTTTTGGTCCCGTCCTCGTAGAGGTCTGCGTCACGCTGACACATGTTAAGTATATATACGCTTCATCGGAACTTCTAGAACACAAAAACTCGTTGAGTGATGAAGTGACACGGTCACAACATATGAATAGGCCGCGGGTGCTGATAGCCGAGGGGAAATTAAATGTGCCCGTTCCGGAAATCGTGCCTTCATGACGCAGTTGCTCCTTGAAGAAACTCCACGGCCATGAGATCCAGATAATTACGGTAGCTGATTGCTGACGACTGATAGGAGAGCAACATAAACTGCATTTTACATTGTTAATTATGTTCGCCGAGTTAGCTCTGTAGTAGCGTATCTGCCTCCAGACTAGCCGGCCCGAGTTCGATTCCCGGCGGGGTCATGTAAAATTTCTACCTCGGGACTAGGAGAGATGGCGGTGCACAACTTCTAACCACTAGATTGTGCACTAATATGTCTGGGTTAAATCCCAAATCTCTCCGCAGTGCATATGAAGAGAAGGCATATGTCACTGTTGATAGTGATTCATCCGTCGGACCGGGACGTTAAGCCTGGCGGCCCCCTTGGTTCTATTCGACAGGAGTAGGCTACATGCCGGCACTGGGTTTCCCCTTCTCCCTTCCTCATCTTCATCATCATCACTCATTCCAGACACTACACTTACACACACACTCACCCTAGTACACGACATAACTCTCCACAGATTCCCATCACGTACAGTGTGACCCACCGAAGTGGTGTACAACTAGAAAATGGGTCACAGTTCTGCCATCTATCCGCAATATGCGGAACCCGAATCACGCAAGTGAAGTAGGTAGGCATTGGATACACACACATATTGTTAATTGTAAATAATTTCAATAAAATAGGCCTACTAACGGTAGTGATATGTTGATAACGTAAGAAAATAAATCACTAACTGAAGCGTGCATTTCCAGAACGTTGTAAGTGCCAATTTGTAAAGTTTACAGTACGAACAAAAAATAGTGCTATACAGTGCATCCAACGTAGTGACTTGCACATCCTGAAAGTGCACTACTTTATTACTTGGAGCAGCACTTTCTTCATAACCTTTCGTAATATTGTCAAACAGGGCATCTGCAACTGATATATGTGAAAAAATAGATTCTCCCGGTTTCGGCACTTACAAGGTTATGGAAATGCACGCTTCAACTATTCGAACAGAAGTAACATTACAGATAGAACAGTCCTGAGGACTAACCAGGCCGAGAGGGGAACTGTCATGTAGGCAGTCCGCGTTCGAATCCCGGTTAGGCCTGGGATTTTTCATTTAAAAATCCGTAGTGACATTTGTGGCGGACAAGATCGCAGTTGGGATTTTATCGAGGTCTCCCGTTTCCCTATATTAAGTAATCTACATAATTCCATCAACATTTCTCCATTTCGTCATCATTCCATCCATAATATTTCCCGAATGCCGGCTGACGACGTAGAGAGGAGGCTGGCTTTGGGACGGGTAGGGTGGCTTGCTCGAAATCTACGTAAGCTGCGAATCTTAGTGCAGTAATCAGCCCAAGCGGGAAACGAACCCACGCCCAAGCGCAACTCCGGGTCAGCAGGCAAGGGCCATAGCCGACTGAGCTACGTCGGTGGCTGTAATATACAGGGACATCATTTTATTTTTACTTGAATTTTTATTGCACCTGAGTTTTTTAATGTACTCACTCCCACCCCTTCTACTAATGAAGTTCAACCGTCCTCCACACAGATCCAAGACGGCATATAGGCCTACAGTTATAGTAGCCTTACGGTCATAGTAAACAGTACGTTCCAAAAATATGTTCGCGTTTTCCAGTGACGAAAGAGCTTTCAATATTGAATCATTTTCGCACAGGTACTGTCGTCCATTTGCATACGTCGTATCCCGGTTTCCCCCACCACCTTTTATTCGCCAGCTAGTGGCTGGGCTGTCTTAGCTCTTTTCTGAGAACATTAATTTCTGTTAGGAATTGGACGTCTACGTAATATTATACAACTGTTTAAAATAACTTAAATAAAAGGGCCTCGTTAGGTAATTAACTGTCACGTGATTTCCTCCCTTTCTACGATCCTACGACATAACCACTTGGACGGACAGTAGATAGTATGTCTGACAAGTAAACCTTCAGGTGGGGTAAAAAAACAAAGACTTGCCTTTATTACCATTCGATTAAGCATTAAAACCAATGCAAAATACGTAAATTTTACAACTCGAACGCAATGAACACCGGAGATCGCGACCAATAAAGATCAAGTTGACATGGGCTACTTAGATTGCAAACAACTATACCACGCAGCAATGCTAGACGCGTGAGCGAAGACAGTACTGCTATAGACGCGCTGTCAGCTATTTTGTACCTTGCAGTTTATTATGTAATGTTATGTGCAGTGAGCTGAAGAAGATGAACCCAGTGAATATAGTGATTAAAATTCTGGATAAACTAAAAGAAGAGGGTTATAAGAAGACAAACTGTGAAATGTCGCGGAAGGAACTTGAAGTTGATGATATATGACTTATTAAAGAGTTATGAATCGGAAGCAGTTGAAGAAAGTCATACTCTGGGCATTGATGAAAATGAAGCACGAAATGATGATAATGACATGCCTCATGTACGAGAATGGGAGACTGAAAAAACAAATACTTCGTCAGAAGAGGAATCAAGTACTTCACAAAGTTCGGTTCTCAATACGCTCCGTCCCCTCCCAAAACACCCCTAGTCATTGACTTTGAAGAAAAATGTAAGGTAATAGAGTATTGGGTTCTGCCAGGTGTACCGACAAACAAAAAGAAAAAGTTTAACCATAGGTCAAGGAGCAGTATGAAGCATAAATTCACGTGGTTAACACACGAAAGTCAACTCTACAAAATGAAGCAAGCTGTCGAACAACAAAACGATGTCATGAATAAAATGAAAGAAGTGCACCGAAGAACATTTGAGGAATTCTGTCTGCGGCGGTCGTGGAATGAAATTGTAAAAGAAAGTGACATAAAAAGAATTGCACTGACAACAACTCGTGATTTATTAGGCATAGATCAGAAATACTTCAACGCAAGTCCTACTTGGTTGCATCGCTTTAAAAAGCATTATAAGATTGTCAGCCGAAAAATAACATCATATGTAACAAAGCGTCAGGTACGCGACAAGACAGCTCTCGAACAATCAAAATTTTCAGACGTGAGCGCACACCACTTACGGACACGTACGATGATGATCATGTGTTTAATGCCGACGAATGTGGGTTTCATAAGGAAATGCCTTTCGGCAGAACATTAGAACGTCAAGAAACCAGTAAAGTGTATGGTGTCGTGCAATCCAAAGGGGCAACTACACATTCCTACACTATAATGCCGGTGGTTTCTAAAGCTGGAAAACTGATGTCAAAGTTACTACTGTTTCTCCAAGAACCGAAAGGTATAAGTGCAAGAGTTGCGGAACGCATTTTCCAGAGTGACAACCTTGTAGTAAAATGGACGCCGTCGGGAAAAATGACCAAAGAAATATGGATAGAATTTTTACGAGAAATATTCCTCCCTAATTCTGCAACACGCAATCTTCTGCTGTTAGACTCATATGGTGTCCACTGCAACGAAAATACAATTAAGCAACTGTTAGAAGAAGGGGACTATGGTCTTGAAAAATTGGTAGTGAAAATCATACCACCAAATACGACTTATGAATTGCAACCTTTGGACAGGTACTTCTTTCGAATTTACAAGCATATGATTCGACACATTTCTCATAATGTAGATTTTGATTATTTATCTGATACATTACAACAACGCAACAATATACTGAAACTACAGTTGCTTGTTTACCAGCAGTTTCCTTCTCCACGATTCCAACAGGCGCATGGCTATGGTTGGGTGTTAGCTGGATTGGGATCCAGAAGTGGACAACGTTTTCAAAACACTACAGAGTACTGTAACCGAAATGTACAAGGAATAGGTACGATTTGTGCAAAATCAGCCTTTATAAAGTGCGGGTGGTGTACTGACAATTTGTGTTTCCAACATTTTGCATTAGCTATCACTGTTGTGAGACATGGATAAAAACAAATCAGATTCTGGAATACGAGGCATTAAGTAACATGATGACCACATCATCTTTTCCTTCTTATGCAGTAATCGCTAGTTGAAGGTATGTTTTCGTGCTGCTTGAAATCTCGTGTTCTGCGCTGTGTATCGCACTTGATAATTGCAGTCGAGTTACGAAATTTTAGGATTACTCATATTTTATTATGCTGATTCCAAAAATATAAGTTCCATTTTCATTGTTTTTTACCTCAGGTGAAGGTTTACTTGTGAGTGATTTTATCTTTTCGGATCGGGCAGAAGTGAAGATTGAATTTACAGTACGTAAGGTACTCTTTTATAGAGTAGGTACAGAATTATTTCAACATGAGTTACTAGTACGAAGGACGAAACTGGTAATTGGAATTAGGTACAATAGTGTATAGTGCGATAATATGCACATTAGAACTGAAGCCTGTATCGAAATGAACGGCCACCATTTTAAAAAATGTGTTTAAATTTCCATGTTACGATTATTTTTCAATTTAACTTAATTCTCTATATTGTACGCTAATGTGCTGTAGACAGTACAATATACACTGCATAATGAATACGTCCACATGGACAGCTCAGTTCGTGAGTAAAAACACTCATTGTTAATACTGTACTGTATTTTGATTAAACAAAAACCTAATGAAAATGATCAAACTCAAAAGCGCAATATTTCCTAGTGAAGGAAATAAGGAACCGCAGAACTACAGTCTACGAAGTTGGTGCTTAAGGGGGGTGGAGTGATAAAAGTGTGGCAAAAGACATAGAAACAATAAAGTGAGTGTTCAAGGAGTAAGAGTAACTAGCAAAACAATCGGAGAGAGAATGTACAAGCGAATTAGTGAATTAGTGTCCAGAGAAACAAGAGTTGATAAAGGAAGTGACTAGAGAAAATTAGAAGTGTTTGCTAATAGCAATTGGTAGTGAAATGTTACTAATATTGGAGTGTCGACTAAGTTAGTGTACAATCAGGGAAATTGAAATGATAGGAAGACAGCAAGTATTTTAATGTAAGTTTACAAATGAATGTTGAATTTACTTACAAAAATAGTGGCAAACGGAAAATTTATCGGGGTGAAAGGGAACAGTTTAACAAAATAAACATGTGATTCACTGTTTAATGAAGAAATAGGGGATAAGAATGATGATAGAAGTGAGGAGAGGTAGAGCTGATTGTAAATTAGTGATGAAAGTGAATGGGATGATTAAATAGTGTTAGTAAAAGTTAGTTCAAAATTAGGGAAATTTTAGACGATAGGAAGTAAGGGGAGAGGTTAGAAAGCAAATTGAGAGTATGTATTATAGTAATAGAGGTAACAAAGGTAAAATAAGATGACTGCACACGTCAATGAAAGTTTATTGTAATTAGAAGGTAATGGGGAGCACGAATACAGAGATGTGGTGGCGACCCAATACCAAATAAGAGTTGTAGGAATAAATATATCAATATCAATATCAATATCAATATTTCCTAGTTTACGTAAATGGATAAACTACTTTTCTTCCCTCCTATACCTAGTAAAGTGATTTGTTTGTATATTACGTCAGTATCATCGAACTCCAGTCGTGGAAGGGGGTAGCAAACGGCGTTGATCCAGAGGTATAGGCAAGTTAATATTAAAAATGTTAGTAAAAATAAAATGATGTCCCTGTATATTAGCCGCTGCTGTTTGTAATTCTCTAAATGGCAAACTGTTTATAGTGGCGTTGTGCATTTTCCAGTTTCGTATCTCGTGAAGTGCTCCATCATATTTTGAGTTTGTAATGTCACGTACTTAAAAAAGAAAAACATACGTACATCACATTAAAACTAGAGTTGTGGGCGTCGGTTTTTGTGACGGATGTCACTGGCGCTGGATGGGTTGAGAAGGGGGTAGGTGACGACTTGAATGAAGGGCGTGACTTGGATGGAAGCATTTTAAAGTTTTCATGAACGCAACTCGCTGGTTTCGCAAATTGACAAGTAGAAGCGCATGCTCTGAAATTGAATTTTGTAGAGATGAATTCTTGCTTTTACAGCAGCCAGGAGACGCATGCTTCGAATTAACATTTCATCCGTGTGTGCATCCGGCAACACGAGCGTCTTCATTACTGCACAAATATGAGCGGTTGAGAAGTAATTCGGTGTGACTCCACTGCTCTAAATCCTCGGCGTGGCTGTTAACACAGAGGAATATGACGAAATCTCACTTCTTTTAAGAAGATATTTTAGTCCCCTTGTGCTGTATTGGCATAAATCTAGCAGACCCAGGTTCGATTCCTACCACGGCTTTCTGCTTTTGGCCGTGAATCATCTTCGCTTGAATTTATTTTTTCAATTAGTTACAGAATCATATGAACAAATTAACGACCTAGATAGGAAGCTCTCTAAATTCCAGCAGTTAATTGGCACGATGAAAAGAACACTAAAGAAGAAAGTTAGGACCGACACAATTTAAAAATTTTACAAAACAATGGCGATTCCAACATTAACCTATGGATCCGAAACATGGTGTATGACAACTCAACAAATGAAGAGAATAGAAGCAGCTGAAATGAGACTGCTAAGGCCAATAGCAGGATATAGCTTATTGGACCACAAGCGAAATGAAGACATACGACAGGAACTAAATATGCCAAATATTATAGAAACTATCACAGAATATAGGAATAAATGGCATGAACATATATGTAGGATGGAACCAACTCGCATTCCATACCGACTACACCATTATAAACCCCAAGGGAGAAGACGAATCGGACGCCCTAGAAAACGCTGGAAATACCAATTTTAATATTGCTATGGAGACGAAACGGGCCAATGGGCCCAAATCGTATTTTTGATGATGATAAATTAGTTACAGAGTATGATGAAGGATGGGTGAAACGGAGAAAAATTCTCTCCGGCACCGGGCCTCGAACCCGGGTTTTCAGCTCTACGTGCTGACGCTTTATCCACTAAGCCACACCGGATTCCAGTTCCGATTCCGCATTGAATCCTCTCAGTTTAAGTTCCACCTCTTAGTTTGCCTTTAGTGGCCAACCATCATGCTCTATGTCACAGATATGTGACAGTGGCACAATAATAATAATAATAATAATAATAATAATAATAATAATAATAATAATAATAATAATACTATTAATAATAATAATAATTTTTTATTTATACTGGCAGAGTTAAGGCCATAGGACCTTCTCTTACACTCTACCAGGTCACAAAGTATACAAGCAGTTAAAATTTAACAAAACGTTAAAGAACAAAATACTAACATATTACAAAAAATAAGAATAATAATAATATGTATGTATGTATGTATGTATGTATGTATGTATGTATGTATGTATGTATGTATGTATGTATGTATGTATGTATGTATGTATTTATTCACACTGCAGTGGGTATATACCCGGTGGCAGTGGTAATAATAATAATAATAATAATAATAATAATAATAATAATAATAATAATAATAGCATAATAAAATCGACACTAAACAACATGAAAATAATACAACAATAGAAAAAAGAAAGTAAAATACATTGGAATATAGTAAAAGCAACTAATTTAGTACAAATGGTTAATATGGAAAATGTAAGGTAGAATATAACAAAATGGAATGTAATAAAATAATAATAAAAAAGAAAAGAAATACGAATATTAAATAAAATTCACAATAAAAAAGCTATGATAATAAATTCATCGGCTGATAAAGAGAAAAAAGGGGAAAGGAAGGAAAAAAATGTATGTCCAACACACTATGTGCAGAGGTGCACTCATTACGAGTGACTAAGTGGCCGGGATCCGACGGAATGAGAGCCGTCTTAAATCACTAAGTGATTATTTAGGCATATATTATTATTGCGATGTACCGAAGTACATATGATATTTTCGTGCAGGAGTTCTGCGTTATCGTATGATGAAGGATGAGTGGAGCGGAGAATTCTTAGATGCATAAATCTATGTGTCTAGTACCTATTTTGATAAATTCAGGGCCTATTTTAGGTACCCAAAAGTTAGTTTTAAGTGTCTAAAAATCCGAGGTCTACTGATGAGGTTCAAACCTGTCTTTGGACAGTTCACTGAACAACCAAGAACAATATCACTGAGAACATGATAAAGTAGGGCTACTAAATTGTCAAATTCTTTAAAAAAAATTCTTCATGATAGCTAGCGATTTTTATTGGTCGGTGGTGGGTACAGTTATTCTTCAAAAGACGTCACAAGGCGTTGAATCCGCTGGGTCCACGCCACTGAGTTTGCAATTCAATGTTGTGATTACAGCGGAGCTGATAGACTATTGATTCTCGGAGAAAGCAATTTGCTGGAGACAATATACTGCAGCGACTAGCAATTCACCCAGCCTACTTTCAACGAAAAAAATAAATATACGTAGCCAATTCCCGAGAGCGAGAACAAAATGTTTACACAGGAAGAGGCTCACACGCTCGGGAATGTGGGTGCAGTGCCAGACGCTGGCATTATCGATAGAGATTCCCTAAATTATGGTTATTAATGGAACAGAAAATTAAACCCGTTGTGCTGGAGAAGAGAAAGGTCGAACGGCAGAGAAAGGGAGGGAATTGCGCAGCCCAGGTGTACAGCCACTTCTATGCAGGTTGCATCCCACAGATGCGAGTTCGATTCCTGTGTCGGAGGACGAGAATGCGGACTAGTTGCAACATGAAGCGAGTGTACGGCATGACTTCATGGTGACGTTACGTACTTAGAAAATGCATCCATGTAATTACAGACCGCAAGACATTCTTGAAGCAGGCGTGTCGGCACGTTCACCGTAACCTAATTCTGAAGTCGGAGCACATTCATGTCGCAGAATTGCAAGTATAAATTATTGTTGACATCATCATCATCATCATCATCATCGTCATCATCATCATTGGCAGCAGAACCGCAACTACCAGGATTCATTATAGTAAAAATTGTCACCATAGTCATGTCTCCACCAATATTATCAACAGTAATCTCACTAGAGGTTTTGATTTATCTAGAGAAAATCAAAACTCGAGTGGGATTTAATTGACTATTACAGGATTAGAAGAAAGTATATAAAGATTAGAAGTAACACAGTACTCCAATACAATAAAATATTAATTGGCTTATGAAAATACAACTGTCTTCAAATGTATCAACTATCGAACCTGACGATGTCATATCCAGGCCTTGTACACTGGTTTCTGACAAATAAGTAGTATTATTATTATTATTATTATTATTATTATTATTATTATTATTATTATTATTATTATTGTACCATCTCAACATTACGCTAGATGGCAGTAGTGTTTTATGATTATGTTTTCTTGTTACCGGTATCAGTTGTGCCAACTATGGAATCATCATTGAACTCTGTGGGCTGTTACTAGTCAAGAAGACATTGTTGATTCAGTTTCATTTTTATTAAAATGCAACATTCCACTTCAATTATCCGAATCCCAGTAATCAACGTCACTTGACAGATGATTTTCAATAAATCTTAATATTAAACAATCTCTGATACGTGACTATCCATAATATCATATAGCAGAAGCTATAACATAACCTAACTAATATACACAAGTGTTAGAAAAGTTTTAATTAACGACGATGACATAAAAAATAAACATGAATAATTTTAAAAGGAATAATTATTGAATGTACAATTTTCAAATTTGAACGTGGTTGGTGGTTCAATTGATGTTATATTGGACGTGTGCGTAATAGAAGTGAACTCGTTGATTTAGGCCTACATGGTGTATTCAACTTATTCAGGATTTCCGAATGAATAATTTTAAAAGGAATAATTATTGAATGTACAATTTTCAAATTTGAATGTGGTTGGTGGTTCAATTGATGTTATATTGGACGTGTGCGTAATAGAAGTGGAACTCGTTGATTTAGGCCTACATGGTGTATTCAACTTATTCAGGATTTCCGAATGGTGCTTTTCATTTATTTGTAAATCGGATTTCAGAAGATGCATAGGTATGATCAGTGATTTTTATTAATTCTTGTTCTTGAATGCCAATGCGAGTCATATTTGAAACTGCTGTGCATCGACTGGAGTGATTTGTAATTTTACATATATATTTTTTGACGTCCAGACCAGCGCAGTTTCAAATGTTGGCAAACAAAGAAACAAATGCTAGGGACGCGATAAAATTAAACAAATGCTAGGGACGTGATAAAATTAAATAAATGCTAGGGACGCGATAAAATTGTGCGATAAGCAGCCATGATTGGTTGAAATACGTCCTTTCGTACCGTTTTATTGGTCAAAAGTAGTATGACGTAGTAAGAGTGTAATAGTCACCATAGTCAACAGCTTTGCACTAGAGCTACATTATTATCAACATTGTCATTGTAGTTACATTTCCATAACCACTTTCGCTCTAGCCACATTTCCACAACCGTTGTCGCTATAGTTACATTTTCATAACAATTGTCGCTGTAGTCATATTTCCATAAACATTGTCGCTCCAGTCACATTTACACAGCTATTGTCATTCTGGTCTAATTTCCGTAACCATTGTCGCTCCAGTCACATTTACACAGCTATTGTCATTCTGGTCTCATTTCCGTAACCATTGTCGCTCCAGTCACATTTACACATCTATTGTCATTCTGGTCTAATTTCCGTAACCATTGTCGCTCCAGTCACATTTACACAGCTATTGTCATTCTGGTCTAATTTCCGTAACCATTGTCGCTCCAGTCACATTTACACAGCTATTGTCATTCTGGTCTAATTTCCGTAACCATTGTCGCTCCAGTCACATTTACACAGCTATTGTCATTCTGGTCTAATTTCCGTAACCATTGTCGCTCCAGTCACATTTACACAGCTATTGTCATTCTGGTCTAATTTCCGTAACCATTGTCGATCTAGTCACATATACACAGCTATTGTCACTCTGGTCTAATTTCCGTAACCATTGTCGCTCCAGTCACATTTACACAGCTATTGTCATTCTGGTCTAATTTCCGTAACCATTGTCGCTCCAGTCACATTTACAGAACCATTGTCATTCTGGTCTCATTTCCGTAACCATTTTCGCTCCAGTCACATTTACACAGCTATTGTCATTCTGGTCTAATTTCCGTAACCATTGTCGCTCCAGTCACATTTACACAGCTATTGTCATTCTGGTCTCATTTCCGTAACCATTGTCGCTCCAGTTACATTTACACAGCTATTGTCATTCTGGTCTCATTTCTGTAACCATTGTCGCTGTAGTCACATTTCCATAACCATTGTCGATCTAGTCACATTTACACAACCATTGTCATTCTGGTGTACTTTCCGTAACCATTGTCGATCTAGTCACGTTTACACAACCATTGTCATCCTGGCCTAATTTCCGTATTAATTGTCGATCTAGTCACATTTACACAACCATTGTCATTCTGATCTAATTTACGTAACCATTGTCGATCTAGTCACATTTACACAACCGTCATTCTGATCTCATTTCCGTAACCATTGTCGCTATAGTTACATTTATTTAACCATTGTCACTATAATCATATTTCCATAACCATTGTCACTATAGTCATATTTCTACAGCCATTGTCGAACTAGTCACATTTACACAAACATTGTCATTCTGGTCTCATTTTCGTAACCATTGTCGCTATGGTTACATTTCTATAACCATTATCACTATAACCATATTTCTACAACCATTGTCGCTATAGTCATATTTCCATAACCATTGTCGCTGTAATCACAATGTCATTTTACCACATTACCGCTATTCTTAGTACTACAGTGATATAATCATTACTATCACATTATTTTCTTAATCATCTTCATCATCATCCTTATATCACCGTATTCTAAATCACTAGCATCGTTAGCGTTGTAACCATCGTCACTATCTTGACCACTCTTCAGCATGATAGTCATGGTTGTAACCATTGCGATAATTCACATCGCCATCGTGCATATCATCACTCACAATTTATTACCACGTCAGTTTCATGGGGGCCAGAATTTATGTGCAGGTACATAGTTTGAAATACGTATAATAAAAGAAAAACATGCAAAATCCACTTTTTTGTAGAGTTTACTTTCTTTAAAACAAAATGTGAATTATATCTCAGCTAGGTATATATACAGTGGAAGCTCTTAAGTTCGTCAGAAAACAAGTTCGACATCCTATAGTTCGACTGCTCACGTAGGAGAATTAGATACGCCCCTATACGGGCACTAAGAAATGGGTTTACCATTTGAATGGGAATTGGTTCTGTGTCTTGTAGTGATACTTTTGTTAAAGGAAAACAGAATATTCTATTGATTAGGACATCCATATTGATCACTGATTTTAAATTAATGAACTCTTCTTTTTCTATTTAAGAATTGTGCCGTTTGTGAGACGGAACTGTCGAAACCCACTGTGGTACTAGAAGCGCATACACAAGTCTCGGGGCGTGCAGGAAATGCAAGTACAGTACTGTATTCGTTGATGTATAACCAATAAGAATTTGTATTCATTTCACCTGCCACACCCACTACCCTTATTTGACTGAAGTTTCAATTCTGCTTTGTCGAACTTTATTTATAAATGAATGACCAGTTCAAGAGGGAAACAATTCAAAATTTAAAGTTTGAAGAAACCTGTATCTTAAAGCTTTATGTTATTATGGAAAATCAAATTCTGTTAATGATGTTTATAAGTTTCAAATTAAAGTTTCTTAATTGGATTTTTAACAGCGACATGAAGCTTTAAAACTCAGGTTTCTAAAAATGCACGGAATTCTGTGGTGTCTAGCCCATGATGTAAGCTACTCGTCGCAGTTCATAAAGCGCCGTAAAAGAGACAATTAAAAAAGTTACTCGTCGACTGCAACACAAAGCAAGTTAACAGCGAACAACTAAGGCACAGTAGTTCAACGGAGCACGACCCGCGCCGACTTATATTGTACACAGTAGAGGGACTCTAGAACACAGTTAATCTGAAACCACTTGCCTCTCTCTCATCGGGCAACAAGTTTCGCTCCCTGGTCATCACAGACACCAAAAAAAAAAAAAAAAAAACGTTTTTGTATGATTAACTGGCCAGTAAAATTTGCATTTTCATACGAAACCCGATCCTAGTCATTACTATTATCACCGTCAATATTATCATCATTTATCACAATGATCATGACCTGACCGTGGTTTTACCCCACCCTTGCGTTACATTACTTGGCGAGTTTCTTTTCACACATGTTGTAGTCGTGCTAATAGAGTAATTATTAGTAATGTACTTGCCTTTGTCTACACAACGCCTCGAGCACTGCATATGTACGATTTTGTTTCCTTTAGTCGTAGACAGAAAGCAGCGCGCGAGCACAGTGTTCAGCGTTCGTGCCTACTACCCCAGAGGGAATAAGTCTAAACTTTGAGGTAGTCTGCAAAGCTGCGGTTGACATTTTCTCTCCCTTAGGCTTATCAGAAGTCTTCACACTCGCTATCGCCCGTATTATTATAGAAATCTGAAATTAGCAAGGATATATTCCGCAAATATTCGTTAAATAGCCTTTTCCTCCTTTTCATACGTTGTCATTCATTTGGAGCTCGTATGTATTGCAGCTCTATTATACACATAGCGAGTAAATCCTAAAAAGACAAAGTATATGAGTACGAAATGGAAATATAACAATTGGAAATTTATCGTTTGGAAAGGCGGAAAAACTCAAACATTTCGGAGCCACAGTGACAAAATATAAATTACACCCGGAAGGAAATTAAACGCGGAATAAATATGGGAAATGCCTGTTATTATTCGGTTGAGAAGCTTTTGTCATCCAGTGTGCTCTCGAAAAAGCTGAAACTTAGAATTTATAAAACAGTTGCATTATCAGTTTGTTTGTTTGTTTATTTATTTATTTATTCATTTACTTATTTATTTATTTACTTATTATTTATTTAATAATTGTAACATAAAATATAAATAAACAGAAAAACTTTAGCTCGCCCTGAAAGAGTAGAACTCGTGCTCAGGGGCGGATTCCTGATTTGAAATTAAGAAGTCTATAATGCATTTTGTCTTATGTCCACTACGCAACAAGAATATATAAATTTAAATTTACAATATTCGAATTTTTATAAAATCCATACATAACTTTTTAAATTTAATACTAGAACTATTAGAATTGACAAGATTAGTTGTTCTTTATGATTGTGAAACTTGGACTCTCACTTTGAGAGAGGAATATAGGTTAAGGGTGTTTGAGAATAAGGTTCTTAGGAAAATATTTGGGGCTAAGAGGGATGAAGTTACAGGGAAATGGAGAAAGTTACACAACACAGAACTGCACGCATTGTATTCTTTACCTGACTTAATTAGGAACATTAAGTCCAGACGTTTGAGATAGGCAGGGCATGTAGCACGTATGGGCGAACCCAGAAATGCATATAGAGTGTTAGTTGGGAGGCCGGAGGTAAAAATACCTTTGAGGAGGCCAAGACGTAGATGGGAGGATAATATTAAAATGTATTTGAGGGAGGTGGGATATGATGGTAGGGACTGGATTAATCTTGCTCAGGATAGAGACCGATTGCGGGCTTATGTGAGGGCGGCAATGAACCTCCGGGTTCTATAAAAGCCATTTGTAAGTGGCTCGTAGCCCAAGTGGTGGTTGGGCTAATGTAGATATTATTATTATTATTATTATTATTATTATTATTATTATTATTATTATTATTATTATTATTATTCCATGTATTGTGGGCCCCTATCACCACGGCAAGCAAGTAAAGCGATAGGTTTGGAAGTAAATTCCGAAAAGACAAAGTATATGACTATATCTCGTGACCAGAATATTGTACGAAAAGGAAATATAAAAATTGGAGATTTATCTTTAGAAGAGGTGAGGTTCAAATATCTTGGAGCAACAGTAAAAAATATAAATGACATTCGGGAGGAAATTAAACGCGGAATAAATATGGGAAATGTCTGTTATTATTCGGTTGAGAAGCTTTAGTCATCTAGTCTGCTGTCAAAAATCTAGAAGTTAGAATTTACAAAACAGTTATATTACCGGTTGTTCTGTACGGTTGTGAAACTTGGACTCTCACTTTGAGAGAGGAACAGAGATTAAGGGTGTTTGAGAATAAGATCCTTAGGAAAATATTTGGGGCTAAGAGCGATGAAGTTACAGGAGAATGGAGAAAGTTACACAACGTAGAAGTACACGCATTGTATTCTTCACCTGACATAAGTAGGAACATTAAATCCAGACGTTTGAGATGGGCAGGGCATGTAACACGTATGGGCGAACCCACAAATGCATGTAGAGTGTTAGTTGGGAGACCGGAGGGAAAAAGACCTTTGAGGAGGATAATATTAAAATGGAATTGAGGGAGATGGGATATGATGATAGTGGATTAATCTTGCACAGGATAGGGACCGATGGCGGGCTTATGTTAGGGCGGCAATGAACCTGCGGGTTCCTTAAAAGTCATTTGTAAGTAAGTATTATTATTATTATTATTATTATTATTATTATTATTATTATTATTAATATTCTCCCCTAGTCCCCCCTCCTCACAATATTTCCCGTCTAGAGGAAATGGTCTAAAATCATCCCTGCTTAAGACATATAGCGTAGAGAAACAATGCCCTAAAGCCTTGGTTTTTCTCAACTGACGCATAAAATTGCAACATATTGCAATTGAGTCAAATTCTCTCCCAACTGCCGTGTGCCCCGTGATAGCACTGCATTGTGTACTTAAATGACGACGAGTGCCGCCTGTCTGGGACTCGTCATCCCGACTACTTGTCTGATTCCTAATTGGAAACAAAGAACTGACTGCGGCACGCGCCGGACAGCTGTGAGCGCACCTGGTGCGACCGCCATCTGCGAGGAGGTGACCTGCCAGGAGCAGATGTTGCGCGTGTCACAGCGCTCTACAGAGATGAGTGGGTGGCCGTCGATTGTTTATTATTATTATTGTCATTATGTGATCTTAATTTTCACTCGAAAGCTTCGCAAATCGCCTTCTTAAGGATACACTAAGGTGAAATTTGAACTATATTTACAGTTTGGGTATATGCTGCATTTAGTCTCCATACAAAGTTTCATCTCAGTATGTAAATTATTAACGTTTTTGTAAATTTAAATTTAAAAAAATCACTACTCCGCTGAAATTTTCTGCATATACGAGGGTCATTTCATGAGTCATGGCAACTACAGACGTGGACAAATTATTAACAAAATTGACGATTTTTATGATATTTTGTTTACAAAATTTGACTTTTCAATTTAGGCTACAGTTGACAATTTTGGATATTTCCATCATTACAGTAGAGAGAAATATGCAAAAATGTCAACTGTAGTTTAAATTGAGGAGTCAAGTTTTGTAAAAATATATAATAAAAATCTTCAATTTTGCTAATAATTTGTAAATTAGCAAAAATGTCAACTGCATTGAAGAGTCAAATTTTGTAAAAATATAAAACAAAAATCTTCAGTTTTGCTAATAATTTGGAAATATCCAAAATGTCAGCTGTAGTCCAAATTGAAGAATCGAATTTTGTAAAAATATACAATAAAAATCTTCAGTTTTGCTAATAATTTGTAAATATGCAACAATATCAAATGTAGTCCAAATTGAGGAGTTAAATTTTGAAAAATATGCAACACTAATCTTCAATTTTGCTAATAATTTGGAAATACACAAAAATGTCAACTGTAGTCTAAATTGAAGAATCATATTTTGTAAAAATATATAATAAAAATGTTCAATTTTGCTATAATAATTTGTCCACGTCTGTATATTATATCATATATTATTATGATATACCGAAGTACATATGATATTACCGTGCAGATATTCTGCGTCATAATATGATGAAAGATGAGTGGAACGGATTCTGAGAGGATTCGATCCGACATCGGGATGGGAATCCGGTGTGACTTAGTGGATAGAGCATCAGCACGTAGAGCTGAAAACCTGGTTTCAAATCTGGGTGCTGCAGAGAATTTTTCTCCGTTCCACTCATCTTTCATCATATGATGACGCAGATTATCTGCAAGGAAATATCATATGTACTTCGGTACATCATAATAATTATGATATGCGAAAAATAATCACTTAGTGATTTAAGACGGCGCTTATTCCGCCGGATCTCGGCCACTTAGTCACTCATAACGAGTGCACCTCTGCACATGTATGGACATTGTGCCACTGTCATATATATATATATATATATATATATATATATATATATATATATATATATATATATATGACGCAGTGCATGAGGGTAGGCCACTAGAGGGAACCCAAGAGGTAGAACTTAAACTGAGAAGATTCGATCCGACATCGGGATGGGAATCCGGTGTGGCTTAGTGGATAGAGCGTCAGCACGTAGAGCTGAAAACCCGGGTTCAAATCCCGGTGCCGGAGAGAATTTTTCTCCGTTCCACTCATCTTTCATCGTATATTATACCAGTCAATAAAGCTGCAGGAATAGAAATTCACTACACGGGGTTGAAGGTCACTGGAATGTACTTCGCAATGCAAGTACCAAGTTGGGTCCGGGTACAGGGCGCAATGGGTAAGGGAAATTGAAAGATGTGTAAAGAGAACTCATTGTTTTATTATGCACAAAAGGAAACAAAGTACTTTACTCACAGCTAACTCCCTTCAAAATAATCACGCAGGGCTTCCACACATCTTTGCCAACGGTGATGCAGGCATTGAATACCATCGGCTGTGTGCGATTCGTCTATGTGTACCAACTCTCGTCATAACGCTGTTAAGATGTCCTCCCTGTTTGCAAACCGCTTCCCACACAGCGGCTTCTTCAATTTCGGAATGAGATCAAAATCCCATGGACTAAGATCAGGCGAGTAGGGAGGATGTTCCAACGCACTACCACCCAATGCTTCTCGTACCTCAGAATGACACTGACGAGCATTTATGCTACGAAGAACTGCAATTTTCATGTATGGCCGCCATTCAACTTTACTTACATCCATCTTGGAGTACAGCCTGTAGCATACTGACTTTTGCGTGTGCTGTCATCTAGCCACCAATGCACACAGACGCAATCTGGCGGTGGTATCTCGTACAATGTGCAACGGGTTTTCAAACGTATATACTGAACTAACCACGTTTTCGGTTATTCGGAAGATATAATATAGTTCCCATGACTTATTAAATGACCCTCGTACTTTTCAAACTCCCTGCAATAAAATTTTATTTTATGACGCTATATAAACTGCTGTGATTACAGGGCATATCAAAAGTCCGGTAACACTTCCAATATTTTATTACACAAAAGCTACTAATGATAGCACTTTCAAACACACGTCAGTTTGAAATCAAACTCTCAAAGTTATTCAGCCGCTTAATTTTCAGCGACGGAGCGACATCCCATACGAGTGGGAAAATTAACAAGCACAACTGTCGTGTTTGGGGTACACAGAAACCTCACAGAATCATTGAACATGAGCGTGATTCACCAAAGGTGAATGTTTTCTGCGCGTTGTCACAACGAAAACTGTACGGAACTTTCTTCTTCATTGAGGCTACTGTGACTGGACATTCATATCTGGACATGTTGGAGCAATGGTTGGTGCCTCAACTTAGACAAGATCTCGATGACGATTTCATCTTTCAGCAAGATGGGGTTCCGCCACATTTCCACAATGCAGTTCGTGCTTACCTGAATACGGAGATATCTGATCGTGCTGGAGTAAGGGACAGATGTTTCATGACATGGCCACCCAGGTCACCCGATATGACTGCATGTGACTTTTTTTCTATGGGGCTATCTAAAGGACTGTGTGTTTGTACCTCCTTTGCCACGTGATTTAGAGGAACTAAAAACCAGAATTCGAGAAGCTGCCGCCACGGTCACAGAGGATTTGTTGAAAAGGGTATCGGAAGAGTTTGATTATCGTTTGGACATCTGCCGAGCCACTCGTGGTTCACACATTGAATCTCTGTAAGGTGTAAAACGAACTTTGAGAGTTTGACTTTAACTGACGTGTGTTTGAAAGTGCTATCATTAGTAGTTTTTGTGTAATAAAATATTGAAAGAGTTACCGGACTTTTGATATGCCCTGTATTTAGAGTCTAAAGATGATAATGCCAGCGAAATGAGTCCAGGGCTGAAAGTTACCATGCATTTGCTCTTATTGGGTTGGGGGAAAACCTCGCAAAAAGCTCCATCGTTCTAACATTACTGCATACGCTTCTGTGCCGAGCAAGGAGTATATATGGCCGCGCCGCCGAGAATGCGGTACTCTCCAATACCTATTCACTGATCCTGTCCTTCCCGGGCCTACTCTGCCATCTATGCGAGATATGTAGAACGCTTTTATTCTACCCATGATTGCAAAGTGAAGAATCATGTGAGTTGTTCGTTATTTATGTTTCAAAAGAATACTTGGGATCATAGACTGGGATGAGTTCTGAACAACCCGTGAATGACTCGTTGCAAACGATTCGTAATATCTGCTTAAATCGCTGGAAAAGAACCGTGTTGCCTAGTTCCAGTTTGAAACCCTTATAATATTATGAACTTCCAATTTTTCGATTTCATTTATGTAGGTTATTTTACGACACTGTATCAATATCTTAGGTTATTTAGCGTCTGAATGAGATGGTGATAATGCCGGTGAAATGAGTCCGTTATCCAGCACCGAAAGTTATCCAGCATTTGCTCAAATTGGATTCAGGGAAAACCCCGGAAAAAATCTCAACGTGTAACTTGACCCGATTGGGATTCGAACCCGGGCCACCTGGTTTCGCGGCCAGACGCACTAACCGTTACTCCACAGGTGTGGACCCCATTTTTCGATACTATCGATAGTTTCCAGAACTATTGATAGTATAGGGATATCTTATGCGAAGTTTTACCGCTAGATGGCAGGAGCGTTGCATGCGGCGCAACATGTTGTAGAGCTATGTTATGTTATATCCTACAGTTGATTACGTTTTCCCGCTTATTGGTTTTCTGTGCGTGTCAAAATTATATTTACAATTATTTTGTATAACCTAGTGTAATTTAATATAATTCAGTATTTTCTTACCTCATAATTTAATTTAATATAATTTACAATAAATAATAACGTAAACCTGTATAATATTGAGCGATTCCCCGAGATGGATGGGGAAATCTGCAGTATGCAGAATATAGATGCGAGTAAATTGAATGTTCATGAACCTAAACGAGAACTTTGAGAACGAGGTGCACGAATAAAAAAATAGGAACTATGTCGCAGGTGAATATTGCCCTCTTTAATCATTAGTATTTAAGAACCGTACGCTAAAAACAGGATATGCAGCCACCAATGTGGTTTTCTTTTTATAGGGAAGGGACTATCGAGATTGAATTCCTTGTATTTTTTCTGTAGTTGCAGAAAGATCAAATGCAATTTTTAATAGGATGATATACTCGTAATATGATCGCAGTAGTATCACGATTAGTAGTGCGTTTTGTAGGTTAAGGACGTGCAGTTTAGAATACTATGTAGGATGATTTTGAAAATTTGAAGTTAGAACATGGTTTTAATAATTAGTCTACAGTACATTAAAAACATTATTCACGAAATGGATTTCACTACGGATCGTCCTGGATAATAAACATCCTAGTTTATCGAGAGTTTACTGCAGGTGTAAACTTCGGAGACTCCTACAACTACTGCATATAATCTAAGCTAACATAGCTCGCTGTCGAGGTTGCATATGTTTTTATTAATTTTTCTTTTTCCTCTTCCAAAATGAAACTGTAGTCAAAAATTCCTTACTTGAAGTACCAGTAGTTACTATTATTTAATACTTTCGAGGAGCAATTTCATTACTTATATTTTTTAAAGTTTAAAGCATATATTCAGAGTATTTCGGGACCTGATTGAAGACAAAAAGCTTTCCCTGGTTTTTACTTATAGGAACATAACAAAAATTTGCCATTTTTAGTTGTTTTTAAGAGTATTTAATATACTAATACACAACGTATATCGTCAATGTTTATATACCGAAAAACAAATGCACACGCAAAGCGCATCCCTCAAAGTACACGTGCACTATCTGTTGGTGCTAGTTCAGGATATCCCTATTCGAAACAATTTGAATATCGATAGTTTCGATAGTTGAAGTCATAACTATCGATAGTATCGATAGCACTATCGACTATCACCCATTACTAGTTTGAAGGTGATCCCATTGTAGTTGGTTAAAAATGTAAGTGAAAGTGTTTTTTAAACCAGTCTCATTACTTTATTGTCCGACCTCATAGGTATGTACAATTTGGTTGACTGTTATTTCTGACTAGCGCTGTAGTTCCCACCCAGTGACACAGTTCTCCTGCATGAGCGAGTCAGAATGGGCGTGTTCACGATGCTAAAAGGTATAAACAGCCTGGGGAAGATATGAGAGATAAAATGGAAGTGTCGGAAAAGTATATTAACGGCGCGAGAGAGATGGGAAGAATGCGTGAGGATGGAGGCTGTTAGAAAAACAGCGGAGAGACTGTAAGTGGTCTTAAAAGACTCTGAAACAACACAAGATGGCCGTCGCCTTTTGTACATTTATCTCCGTCCTTTTATGTGCACTTTACGTTAATTGAGAAGATAGGGATCGCGCCCTGTGTAATTTAATTAAGCGTCGTCAAATTAAGGAATTATTCTTGTGATACAAAATGTTTGTCGCTGGGACAGAACTCAATTGGCTGTACAGTTCTGTTTCGCTCTATACACCACGGGTGACTGAAATCGCTGAGCAAGGCGCCTCTTGCTCTGGTGCCTAAGGGATCTCAACCCCCCCCCCTTCCTTTCTATTAACCCCCTACAAATTTCTGTTTATTATTAATTTATTCTTTAATTTTTTTCCCAGCTTTCCCTCGCCTTCCTCACTGTCTTCTAATGCTTCATCTTTTCTTTTGTCTTGCCTCCTCTCACACTTCTTTATTCTCTGCTGTATGTATTTGTTTATTTATTTGTTTATTGATTTATGCACTTATTTATTTCTTTATTTATTTATGCATTTATTTATGTATTTATTTATTTATTCATTTATGTATTTATTTTTTATTTATTTATTTGTTTATGTATTTATTTACTTATTTATTTATCTAGGCTATTCATTTATCTATTTATTTATTTATGTATTTATTTATCTATCTATTTATTATGTATTTATTTATTTATGTATTTATTTGTGTATGTATTTATTTATTTGTGTATTTATTTATGTGTTTATTTATTTCTTTATGTATTTATTTATGTCTCTTCAATTGGTCAGTGACAGGTTTATTTTTTGGTGCTCGGAGTTCTTTACCCAAATTTACATATCATTTTTTAAAACAATTATCAATATCATCTTTTGAAATTCAAAAAATCATCTCGTAAATTCTCAAAGATTCCCTGCAGATTATACAATTTCATTTATAGCACTCAGAAGGCCTTAATTAAGGATATGCTAATTTTAAATAAAATCTTTTTTATCAGTATAATTTAGTCATCTTATAAGATTTTATTTTACAATTGATAATTAATCAATGGTGCTTCATTATTACACTTCATTTTTATAACACTATTCATATTTAATTAATTGTATTTGTTTGCTATTCATTTCCGGATCCTCGTGGTCATCCTTAATTAAGGCCGGATGAGTTTCTCTCTCTCTCTCTCCCTTTATTTACTTATTTATTTATTTATTTATTTATTTATTTATTTATTTATTTATTTATTTATTTATTTATTTATGTATTTATTTATTTATGTATTTATTTATTAGGATAAATTAGGGTCTGTTGGACAGTCGGGCATGTTGGACACTTTGTACTTTAACGTGTTACCTCGCCACTTTTGGGCACCACATTCAGCTAGAAGTCAATGACGGAAGTAGCCCCACTCGTGCCTACTTCCGTCATTGACTTGTAGCTGAATGTGGTGCCCACAAGTGGCGAGGTAACACGTTGAAGTACAAAGTGTCCAACATGCCCGACTGTCCAACAGATCCTAATTTACCCTATGTATTTATTTATTTGTGTATTTGTTATTTATTTATTTATTTATTTAATATATTTATTTTTACTGGCAGAGTTACGGCCATTAGGTCTTCTATTCAAGAATGAATTTCAAGGACTTCGTACAATTAATGCTTGTTAACAAATGAAGTGAACGTTTACTGTAATTATTTTAGTTACACAGTATGCTGGAACACTTCCATTGCATATTGTAAATCCTGTAAAACTGAAATTAGAAGCCGCCTTTCAGTAAAATGTGTTAGCGCTCTGTTAATAATAAATCATGAAGGTTCTACTCATATAGAATTTAACTTCCCAAGTATTTTCAATGTTTGGAATACTCATGAAAATAGAGGTACAGCATTTTAATGGTATGTAAATTCAGTAGCAATTGATTTTAAACATAGGCTAGGTGCAACGATTTACTTACATATATCCATACCCTGGCTGTGAGTTGTAATATGGGTTGAAAATAATAAACTTCAACAAGCAAATCACATATTTTTTTACGTCTGCAATCCTTAGTAATTTTATCTTTCTGTAGACCTACATTTATTTAGAATGTTGCGAAAGCTTTTCATAATTTGCAAAAATATAATTTTTCACTTGTGCATTTTTGTAACAATTGAATCGGTTATTGTTGAAAGGAACCAAGTCCACTTTTTAAAGCTTTGAGATAATCGAAAAAAACTGTTTTGTGAATAATCTATCGAAGATTAAACCAAAATATATTGTACACATAAAATATATATGTGCACATAAAATATATATGTACACATAAAATATATATGTACACATAAAATATATTGTACACATAAAATATATATGTACATATAAAATATATTGTACACATAAAATATATATGTACACATAAAATATATATGTACACATAAAATATATTGTACACATAAAATATATATGTGCACATAAAATATATATGTACACATAAAATATATATGTACACATAAAATATATATGTACACATAAAATATATTGTACACATAAAATATATATGTACACATAAAATATATATGTACACATAAAATATATTGTACACATAAAATATATATGTACACATAAAATATATTGTACACATAAAATATATATGTACATTGTACACATAAAATATATATGTACACATAAAATATATTGTACACATAAAATATATATGTGCACATAAAATATATTGTACACATAAAATATATATGTACACATAAAATATATATGTACACATAAAATATATTGTACACATAAAATATATATGTACACATAAAATATATATGTACACATAAAATATATTGTACACATAAAATATATATGTACACATAAAATATATTGTACACATAAAATATATATGTACATATAAAATATATTGTACACATAAAATATATATGTACACATAAAATATATTGTACACATAAAATATATATGTACAATATATTGTTGTTTAATCTTCGATAGATTATTCACAAAACAGTTTTTTTCGATTATCTCAAAACTTTAAAAAGTGAACTTAGTTCCTTTCAACAATAGTCGATTCAATTACTTATTTCTTGTCTTAAACCCCGGTTAATATTAGTTTTAGTAGTTCCATCCCAAACAATAATGTTACTTCCGCTTCTACCTTCTCTTTCCCCTCCCGCTATTTGTCTTAGCACATTTAGATTATTAGGTCTTCAATTGAGGAAAGAAAATGCACGAAGAGTAGGCCTAATAAGTGCTAAGTGCCAATTTTTTTCAAATATCATTTTATTCAATGTAAGGGAGGAACAACACAGAACTGCACGCATTGTATTCTTCACCTGACATAATTAGGAACATTAAATCCAGACGTTTGAGATGGGCAGGGCATGTAGCACGTATGGGTGAATCCAGAAATGCATATAGAGTGTTAGTTGAGAGGCCGGAGGGAAAAAGACCTTTAGGGAGGCCGAGACGTAGATGGGAAGATAATATTAAAATGGATTTGAGGGAGGTGGGATATGATGATAGAGACTGGATTAATCTTGCTCAGGATAGGGACCAATGGTGGGCTTATGTGAGGGCGGCAATGAACCTCCGGGTTCCTTAAAAGCCATTAAGTAAGTAAGTGAGGGAGGAACAACCATATGAAAATATCGTACTAAATTGTCTTTGTCGTAGTTCAACTGTGATTGACTCATTCGTGCTCCAAAATACGGTGTTGTAGGTATCTGAACATGCATTTCGCAGTGTGTTTTTCATCAATATCTCAGAAAGTTGTTTTTGGCACTTAGCACATTTAGAATGTTAGGTCCTCAATTACTCTTGTTGTTTCTATTTAATTCATACCCCTCTTCTTCAGCTTCTCCTTTTTCTGTTGATCCTTCTTGTTATTTCGAGGTCTCTTCTTCCTTTCTGTTTTTTAGTTTCATCCTCGTCATCGTGCTTAATTGTCTTTTTCTTTTCTTCTATTTCATCGCGTCTTTATCTCGTTCCTTCTCTATATTCTTATCATTCTTCTCTCATGCCTTTCGCCTTGTTTCGCTCTTTTTCTGTGTTATAATTTTAACTCTTCATTATCTTAAACTCTACGTCCTTTGAAGACTTATTGCGTCCCACTTTGTCTATATTTCTCTTCTTGACTCGTGGTCTCATGAGACGTCCTGCAGTTTCTCTTCAACCTCAGTGTGGACGTCCCACAAACAATCAGTCCGCGCTAGGGCAGGAAATTTAATGGAAATAAGTGAACTTGGTGGGAGGAGGATCATTCTGGCTAGTAATTTTGTCTGTTTAAGCCAGAGAACCGTAAATATACCTACGGTATGAGGCCACTAGTTTTATCTGACTTCCGCAAAGAAACTCTTATGACAACACCTTAACACTTCATTTCCGCAGCCTCTCTTCGCTTTTCCTGTTTTTTTAATTTAGAGTTCATATTTACACTTCGCATACTCTCAGGGAATGGAATGCTTTACCTGCAGACTTACTAAAGGCTTTACCAATAACCAAAAATGTGTTTAAAATAGGCTTAAGGACTTTACTAATAGACGACAGTATATTACACACACTATTTAAAGGCTGCATTGATGTTTTGTTATTTGAAGTGTTGTATCAGTGAAGAAGTGTGTTGTGTCAGTGAAGTATGTTGTGTCAGTGAAGTGTGTTGTGTCAGTGAAGTATGATTGTGTCAGTGAAGTGTGTTGTGTCAGTGAAGTATGTTTGTGTCAGTGAAGTTTTATAGTTTATAGTGGCAGTGCAAAGTATTTGAACAGTGAAATGTTTTTGGAGTGTTAGTGAAATCAGGATAGAATCAGTGAAATGTATCGTAGTTCCAGTGCAGTGAGTGAGTTGACAGCGAAATGAGTGTAGTGCTGAAAGGTACTTGTGCAGGTATGAACTTATACTCGTGGGTTTAATTCGAAATTAGGGTTAAGATATAAATTAGATTTACTTTAAATGTTATTTTAAGTGATCGTGCTTCATTTAATTTGGGATGCTCATTATTATTATTATTATTATTATTATTATTATTATTATTATTATTATTAATTCTTGTTATTATTATTAATTATTGTTATTAGTATTATTATTAATTGTATTTTTTTTATTCCCCGTGTGGCGAGGGTCGTATAAATGAACCTAAAAGGGACAGGTTAAACTAAGGTAAAGAAAGAAAGAAAGAAAGAAAGAAAGAAAGAAAGAAAGAAAGAAAGAAAGATAGAAAGAAAGAAAGAAAGTGTTTTTATTAATTGTCATTATTGAGTGTAATTAGTTACCACTGCCACCGGTATATACCCATTTGCAGTGTGAATAAATACATACGTACATGATACTAACGGTGGAATTACCATCAGCTGAGCAATTTTAGATTTTGTTTTGAATAAGGGTGAAAAAGCATTAGTGGATTATTCAGAAGAAACTAGACGCAAGTATTTCCCAATGTTAGTAATATAGGAATTCACAACGTTCCAAAAGTTAGTTCTATCTTTGTCTTCAGGTGAACAATTGGGGGGGGGGGGAGGCGAAAAAAGTAACGTACTCATTGCGGTTGTTATAAATTATAAAATTCACTTTTTTTTAGTTGTATTTTCATTATGTTCAATTTATTTGATTTTCACATTTTTGTGTTGCGTACAGTACGTTATACAGGAAAATTCAAAACTCATGCTGTCACTGTTGACAACTGACGCTGACTTTGGGAAGGCACTTTATGCCCGCTCAAATTATCGTCGATTACTTCTGAGAAAAAGTGTATGTAATGTACAGAATGTAGGCGTATGTGCATAAACTTGGAATTAAAAAATGAAATATGCATAAAGAGAAACAATTTACTAAAAATAATATTTTGAGGATTCATTTTTGTAATAAACTTTCAAACGCCTTTTTCTGAGAAGTAATATTTTTGACTTAATGGTTTTTATATATTATTTTAGGGCAAATCGCAATATAGCGAACGTAGAAGCTCCGCCCACGACCCCTTCCACTTTTCCCCTACTAGCTCACCAGACACTCTACGTGATAGGCGAGTGTTCTGTAGAATGCACATTTTATGTGGGTGGGAATAACTTCTCCTACTGGCGTTCGCTGTATTGCGATTTATCCTTATTTTATTTTTTATTTTATTTTATTTATTTTTTATTTATTTTTTATTATTTTTTATTTTATTTTATTTATTTTTTATTTTATTTTTATTTTTATTTTATTTTATTTTTATTTTATTTTATTTATTTATTATTTTTTATTTTATTTTATTTCATTTTATTTATTTATTATTTTTTATTTTATTTTATTTCATTTTATATATTATTTTTATTTCATTTTATTTCATTTTATATATTATTTTTATTTCATTTTATTTCATTTTATATATTATTTTATTTTATTTTATTTTATATATTATTTATATTTTATTTTATTTCATTTTATATATTATTTATTTTATTTTATTTTAATTATTTTGTTTTATTTTATTTTTATTTTACTTTATTTTTTATTTATTTTATTTTATATATTATTTTATTTTATTTTTTATTTTATTTTATTTATTTTATTTTATTTTTTTTATTCATGTTATTTTATTTTATTTTTCTCTGTTCCACTACTCTTTCATCGTTAATGTTTTTTGCTTGGAATTAAATATTATGAAACAAGTAAACGCTATAAACCAATGTGAAAATAAAATTTATAAAGCCAGGGGCATCGCCCGCCCAATAATTATCGTACCTCCAAATAATTCGAAGTGAGATTCCTCATGTTAAAAAAACAAGCTTCTTCTTTGGCCATGACGACTAAGTCGGGAATCGAACCCGGGTCACCTTTATAGAAGACTAGCATGCTAGCACTGAGCCATTATGCGATTACAATCTTGTCTTACTCCACAATTTATTTCTGCAACTTCATTTTTCTGTTTACCTAAGGTTTATTTCAGTTATGGGAATATTAGCTTTGTATAAGCTTTGAGTCACTGTATTAAGGAATAACCCAAATGATGCCGATGTGTCTGTATGTTTACACTGGGTGATTTCGAACATGGTCGGAACATTCTGTGATCCCGGACGCGATGACTTGTGGGACAGGTCCCTCACCTTGTGGCTGCTCGAGAGAGTAGTGGGCGGCTGCAGAATCCTCCTCAAAGAGCGGCGCTCCACGCGGCGTCCATACTAAACGCGCCATGCCACATTCACCGCATGAGTCAATGCATCCGGCCCCCTGCATGACCGGAAGCGTCTCTGCCGAATTTCGAAGTGTGAGGTCGCGTGCCTTCGCTGTAACTACCGACACTAAGCTCTAATGCAATGTGTATCATCACATCACCATCATCATCGGTATCAAGGATTAGAACTGTACGATCTGTCGCACTCACTTTGAAATTCAAGGGTCATTTTTCTCCATAAAATACAGAGTGAGAGAGGGTTTGGAATTGAACGGGTTACATCAGCTGCTTGTCTATGCGGATGACGTGAATATGTTAGGAGAAAATCCACAAACGATTAGGGAAAACACGGGAATTTTACTGGAAGCAAGTAAAGAGATAGGTTTGGAAGTAAATCCCGAAAAGACAAAGTATATGATTATGTCTCGTGACGAGAATATTGTACGAAATGGAAATATAAAAATTGGAAATTTATCTTTTGAAGAGGTGGAGATGTTCATATATTTGGGAGCAACAGTAACAAACATAAATGATACTAGGGAGGAAATTAAATACAGAATAAATATGGGAAATGCCTGTTATTATTCGATTGAGAAATTTTTATCATCCAGTCTGCTGTCAAAAAATGTGAAAGTTAGAATTTATAAAACAGTTATATTACCGGTTGTTCTTTATGGTTGTGAAACTTGGACTCTCACTCTGAGAGAGGAACATAGGTTAAGGGTGTTTGAGAATAAGATGCTTAGGAACATATTTGGAGCTAAGCGGGATGAAGTTACAGGAGAATGGAGAAAGTTACACAAGACAGAACTGCACGCATTGTATTCTTCACCTGACATAATTAGGAACATTAAATCCAGACGTTTGAGATGGGCAGGGCATGTAGCACGTATGGGCGAATCCAGAAATGCATATAGAGTGTTATTGGGAGACCGGAGGGAAAAAGACCTTTAGGGAGGCCGAGACGTAAATGAGAGGATAATATTAAAAGGGATTTGAGGGAGGTGGGATATGGTGATAGAGACTGAATTAATCTTGCTCAGGATAGGGACCAATGACGGGCTTATGTGAGGGCGGCAAGGAACCTCCGGGTTCCTTAAATACCAGTAAGTAAAATACAGAGTGAAAGGGAATCTATTATATTCATTTACATAGGTAATAGATTAAGTCAATGCGAACAAGTTTTGTCAAATAAGTTTTTTTATATGTCGAACAGTTCTGAGAATACGAAATGTAACGTGTAGCAAAGAGTAGCAGTATTATTATTATTATTATTATTATTATTATTATTATTATTAATATTATTATTATTAATGAAGAAGAAGAAATCATCCCTAACTCACACGTTCATATGTAGAGAGAAATGCATGTTGAAATTTGAATATCGTGCAGAACCCTTCCTTGTCGTCACATTACATATTCCTTACGAGTCATACTCAGAAATGAATTTGCTCGACAATGCATTCACGAAGCGACAACGCAGTGTCAGCACTGTGGCATCCAGTCGGCTGCCATCTACGGAGACTACATTGCTAAACGACAGGAAAAGCGTCAACAAGAAAGAATTTATGGATATACTGAGAGAAGACAAAAAACTTTCAATTTCATTTCTCTTAATCATTGCAGATATTATGCTGTTGTATGATTGTAAGACAGACTTCAAAATACAGCGCGTCTCTAAAAAATGTTAACACTTATAATTGGGTAGTGATTCACACTTACATACACTAACTTCAAAATTTCTGCACTTGTTCATCACCGTGCTCATCACATGTAAAGAACCTTTCCCATGTGTTATGCAGAGCTTGCATGCACATTTCCTGCGGAATTACTTCAATTATATCCATTATTCTCTCTCGCAGATCGTCAACATTACGTGACTTGGTTGCACATATACACGGTTCTTCAGAATACCCCACAACCAAAAATCGCAGGAAATGAGATGCGCCGAACGTGCTGGCCATTTCATTGGTCCTTCTTTACCAATCCATCTATGTAACTTTCTCCATTCTCCTGTGACTTCATCCCTCTTAGCCCCAAATATTTTCCTAAGAACCTTATTTTCAAACACCTTCAATCTCTGTTCCTCTATCAAAGTGAAAGTCCAAGTTTCACAGCCATACAGAGCAACCGGTAATATAACTATTTTATAAATTCTAACTTTCAGATTTTTTGACAGCAGACTAGATAACAAAAGCTTCTCAACCGAATAATAACAGGTATTTCCCATATTTATTCTGCGTTTAATTTCCTCCCGAGTGTCATTTATATTTGTTACTGTTGTTCCAAGATATTTGAATTTTTTCACCTCTTCGAAATGAAGAGTCCAATGCAAGAATGATGGATGTCATTTTCTTGTCGAAAATGAACCAAGACTGTCAATGCATAGCTTAAGACATATAGAATGTACATACAGATTTATATGGCATTAACACTTATAGTCATTTTCCAGTAATGATCTGAAAATCACAGTTAAGCTTTGAGCGCTAAGCATATCAAACTTTCAATTGCTTCTCCTGCAAAATGTATTCCAAATAACATCCATCATTCTTGCAGTGGACTCTTCAAATATAAATCTCCAATTTTTATAGTTTAATTTCGTACAATATTCTGGTCACGAGACATAATCATATACTTAGTCTTTTCGGGATTTACTTTCATACCTATCGCTTTACTTGCTTCAAGTAAATTTCCGTGTTTTCCCTAATCGTTTGTGGATTTTCTCCTAACATATTCACGTCATCCGCATAGACAAGAAGGTATTGTAACCCGTTCAATTCCAAACAACAACTGCAACTACAACTTTAAATTTATAATCGGGACAGATGTAACAAAATGGGTGAGGTGTAATTGGTTGGAATCATTGGAATTCCGTGGCCTGGTTGCCTGTTTTCGCAATGACAATTTGAGGGTTCAGTGTGAAACTATGACTTTTTTTTTAGGTTTTTACACCAATCGATAATAATTCGTCCTTATACTTGCTCACAAAAAATCGTAACTCAGTTCCGAACAGTCTTATATAGGCCTATAATACAATTCGTAACTACAGAACATGATGGTAACTTATAGTTCATTTGAAATAAGCGTATTGCCTGTTAAGAATTTTGTTGTGAATAAAGCATCGATTGTAATGACGTTAGTTTCACATTAAGCCCTCGAATAGGCCTAATTATTACCGTCACATGTATTATATTCTTTTAATGAATTCAATCAGGTTTGAATTGTCACTTCTCCCATTAGCATTTAAATTAATTCTTTCTGAGCAGCGATTCGTTTAAAACTCTTCGAAATCAAAGGCGAAACAACTTGGTTTCCGTTCAAATCACGAGGGGTCGTAATTGCCTTGCCTGTGTGTTACATTGTACAGCATATCTCATTAATGTTTTAGCAGGTATTTCACTGCGCCATTCATCCCAGCGTCGTCATTTATAAGCGACACGTCGAATGTATAGATTTTTTGCCGTCGTAGGTGCACCGCGGGCTGAGAAACAAAATACCACCACATTATGTTGATAATGATGATTAGTGGTGTAATGATGGGATACCGCAAGAAGAAACGAGACTAAAGGCTGGTTCACAATAAACCGGGAACGAGAACCAGAATGAAAACGAGAAGCAGAGGACGTGAATATGAAAATTTTTGATTCATAATAAACCGAGAACGTAGACGACTATTCATATCGATATGTATGTCAATAACGATATTATGTAAAGTCGATATTACGCATTCTGTGTAATTGACCAATGGCGTTGTCTCATGAGTACAAGGCAGCCAACATAAACACAGGTTAACCAACTTCGAAATTTCAACTGAAACATTTCATTAGGTACGGTACTATAAATATGCCCATGCATCTTTATTATCACAACCTATTTTAAGTCTACCATAACATGAAATAATTAGAGAAGGAACATTTGTAATAGAACAAAAATGAACACAACAGTAGTTACTGAATTGAAGCATGAATATGTAGTGTGTAATACAACCAATACAGTAATAAAATATGATGAATATATAAATACTTATATAGTCACAATCATGCCATCGTATGAAAGAAAAATTTCACAACCTCGAGCGGGATTCGAACCTGCGACTTCCTGTACTCCGGTCAGGCGCTCTACCAACTGAGCTATCGAGTTCGTCTCACGCCATGGCATGATTGTGACTATATAAGTATTTATATATTCATTAATATGTCACATCAACGGACGTATATACGTCATCCAACATCGTAAGATGAAGTTTACAATAAAATATGATTCGCTTACGATCGGTGTTCAAAGATGCAGCTATTGAAAGCCACGTATTCTCCTTCATTTTCTCATCTTTATACGAGGCGCGCCGCTCATCGTAAACTTGAGGATTTTCCTCAACACTCAATATTAGAATCTCATCAAATAAAACTTGCTCCATGATGCACAGCACAGAACAAAATAATGCATAGGTTATGTCACGGTCTTCTTGCTACAAAATATACGACGACAAAATAGCTTTTAGATGGCAATAGAATGAATCTAGTGGGCTGTGATCGGAAACGTGAACGCCAAAGTTGAAACTTGGCCAACTCTCAGTTCCCGATTCCGGGCTCCGGCAAGCTTTTCATTAATTGTGAATGCTCACAGTTAAATGTACACATTTTAACAATTTTACCGTTTTCGTTTTCGTTCCGATTCTCGTTTCCGGTTTATTGTGAACCAGCCTTAACCCGCAAGACCTACCACTAAGAGCCGTTTTTGTTCATCACATATTCCACTTGGACATTTCGGGATTTGAACTCTGGCTACTTCTTCTTCTTCTTCTTATTTGGTATTACAGCCCAGGTGGGCCTTAACCTCCTCTATGGCTCTCTTCCATCCTTCTCTATCCATCGCCAATTCCTTATTCCTAATCTATTCACATCCACTCGTACACAGTTCCATCATCTTGTTCTCGGTCTTCCTCTTAATCTGGGTTGTTATTGAAGACAACCTTCACTTTCCTTGTTGTTTCTATCCTTGTGACGTGTCCCAACCATCTCAGTCTTTGACATCTTATGTGCGCCTCCAAATCCGATTCATTGTACAGTTCGTATATCTCATTATTATATCTGGCTCTCCATCCATCCACTGTTTCAATTACTCCGAAAATCCTTCTTAAGATTTTCCTCTCAAATACTGCTAGTTGTTTGCATGTATTTTTATTCAGAACCCATGTTTCTGTACCATATGTTATAATGGGTCTTATTAGGATTTTGTAAATCTTGATTTTGATTTCTCTAGATATTATTTTATTTTTAACAATTGGTAAAAGTGAATAATATGCCCTGTTAGCCAGATTTATTCTTCTTTGTACCTCATTCCTTAGGTCATTATTTGCTGTCAATATTGATCCGAGATATCCTTCCGAGGCCATTTAGGTTTCCTAACGATAAGATTTTTACAGGGTGGGTTGTCAGCCACACGCCAAACCCCCAACCTGGAGGACCGGGTCACTTGATTTCGGGGTTTCCGCCCCCTAGATCAGTTGCTTCCACCACAGCTACGAGTCTGATCTACCCGTGGATTGCCTCTTCCGCTTCATCCGCTGTTGGGATTCTCAATCCTCTTCCACCTTCAGAACCGTTGGGCATCTCTGGCTACTTATACTCGTCGAAATCTGACGTTTTTTTTCTATCTCTTACAAGGAAGAGGGACCCGAAAGCTTGCACTGCGGCCTGAGGCTCATTGTGCTTACCGTTCCTGCTCCGTGAATGATTGGGTACCCGAACGGCCGTGCTCTTCAATTCAATTCAATTTATTTGGCCATTAGACATACAGTTTTAAGCTTCGTCAGAATACATTGAAAAACAAATGAATACATTTAAAAAAAACATTAATAAAAGGAACAGTAAAATTTAAATAATACAATGAAAACGTGAAATAATTTGAAACTTTTAAATTAAAGAAAACTAACTAAATTGCAATTAAACTTATTTATTAAAATACAATTTCATACAAATTTGTGTTGAAAACTCAGCAACAGAATAAAAAGGATTATTTAATAACCAATTGTAAAATATAGTTTTGAAGCTATTGATTGGTAATTTATAATATTCACTGGGGAGCTTATTATATAATTTCATCCCCATAATTAAAAAGTTTGTGTTGCTCTTGTGTAATCTGCAATATGGAATATTAATTTGTTCACTATTTCTAATTTCATGATCATGTATATTGGCCACTAATGAGTAATTGTC